>NW_014542726.1:19842-21741 GCF_000741045.1 Vigna radiata var. radiata
AAAATGGATGAAGAATGAAAAAGCAAAACCTAGATAAGATGAAAAGGAGCCTAAGCATCCAAGAGATCCTCCCCAGAGAGTGAAATTAGGTTTGGTCGCCCCCTTTTGTCAAAAGAATGCATCTAAAATCGCAATAGGGCTATTTATAGGTGAGGAACGCAACAGAAAATAGGCCCAAGCCTAGTAGACAACCGCCCTGCGCCATACTTGTTCTGCCTGGCGGTTTCCCTCAAATCGCACTACCGCCCGGCGGCAGGGGTCTACCGCTCGACGGTTTGCCTCTAATCGCACATCCGCCTCGCCCTGGACCGCCTGGCGGTGTAATTTGTCGTCGGGCGGTGCATCGACTCTTCAATTCTACAATTTTCTTCTCTTTTTTGAGTCTATGACCTTAATTTTCAACTTCATTCTTAACTCTCTCAAAAATGCTACAAAACAATGCGAAACAAGCATAATATCGCTAAAAATAGCTTTTTACTCTCTACAGACTCATTTATTGGGTTTTGCTTGATTCTAAGCTCATTCTAAGTAGTAAAGGGGGTAATTTGGTCGAAAAAGACATATGAAAATAATTGTTTTTCAACCTTCATCAAGAAGGGTTTTCAAAAATGGCCTTGATAATATGACATTCACATGCAATTCAATCAATCATCAAGATTAAGGAAATATCATTCATGCTTTCGTGTGAACAATACATACAACAATGAAAACTCTGGAGCTCAATACCTCACACAACATGCTTTCTCACACAATATTCATTCATACACCCTGCTTAGCATCATAACCACAATCATAAGTCATCACCTATCTGTTTCACAGAATATCAACATGCATTGCAACTCAATTCTGATCCACATCAAATCTTCATCAAATAGTCTCATCATGAAAATCATTCAGTCAAACATCTTCAGAAACAATATTCAAGCCAAGCATACACACTGAAAATAAAATTCAACCTATTCTAAGAATTTAAATGCAAAGGTAAGAGAGAGAATCTAGGTTGCCTCCTAGTAGCGCTTGTTTAACGTCACAAGCCTGACCCAAACCTGTTTAGCACTTGTCAATAAGTGAAAATCCTTCCAACACCCATCAGTAGGTGTACCTTCCTGTGTTCTCCAGTAGTTCCATAAATTTTAACATCCCCTAGTAGATGCTACCCAAAAATTGTTCCAAAAATTAAAAAATTTACAAGTTCAACAAAAACATAAAACAAATAAAAATGTCTGAAAATACACATTTTTGATCGTCCCACTTGCTCAACTTTCTTCTGTCCACTCTTCGAATTGTTGTGGAGTAAGGCCTTTTGATCTCTACTATTCCCTCCTCCTCAAGCTTCCTATTCACAATCCACTTCCTATTTTTAAATCGCACCGACATGCCCCGCAGGAATAATGTGTCCTCTGAGGGGATTGATTCCTCTATGCTTGCCTTCTTTTCCTCAAGAATCTGCAAAACATTACAATTGTTACGACATTCAATGCCTATGGTGTTTTCCTCTTTTGCAGCTTCTCTTCTGGCCCTTTTGTATTTGGCTCTTCTTATTGCTCTCATTTTGGTTTCCTCAGAGCCATCAATTAACACTACTTGGTCATGATCTCTTAGCTTTATTCCTCCCTCATGGATATGTATGACCATCTTAGAAGTCCTCATGAAAGGTCTTCCCAATATTAACGGGATTCTTCCCTCATTGGCCATGTCTACAACTAAAAAGTCAAGTAAAAATTTCAACTCATTAATTCGGACAATTGCAGAAAAATAAACATGAATGCAATTTGATCAATTGAGGTTAAACACAAAAGTGGATGAATGAATGGAGTTGTTGGGGGTTTACAATTTCATCTAATCCGCTCTCTCTTACCTACTACCCTTGAATATTAGTTTGACTAATTCAATTGTTAT
>NW_014542726.1:22756-24377 GCF_000741045.1 Vigna radiata var. radiata
ACTGTACGTCCCCATATCAATAAAGACAAACATCAATTACCGAATGAGTTAAACGATAAAGGGCTTAAGCACAGATGATAACCCAACAATTATCAATCAAAACATATGGAGACCATATAAATAATCAAGAGTTTCAATAGAAGAGAGCATCAAAAGATTACATTGTTTCCCCCAACAACAATAGGGTTTAGTTCACCATTGTCATGATGAATCTATATGAAGAATGGAATGCAAGAGATACAAACCCTAAAAAGGAGAAAAGGAGAGCTGTCACCATCTCCAAATCTACCCCAAAGGGGTGAAAAGTGTGTTTTTGTGCCTAAGCCATCAAAAGATACAAACCTTAAGACGTTCTGGCCTTTAAATAGGGCATAAAAATGACATAAAACAAGTCCAGACCCAAACAGAAGATAAAAAATAACATAAAACAGGTTCAGGCCCATCTGACAACCGCCCGACACCTAATTTCACCGCCGGGCGGTTTCCCTCAAGCTGCAGAACCGTCCGACACCACGGTCAACCGCCCGGCGCTGGTCAACTGCGCTCTAGTTGTCTGGTTGACTTTTCCTGTTTGACTGGTTGACTTTTCTGATTGACTGGTTGACTTTTCTGCATATCTTCAACCTTTCTTTCGTTTTCTTGAGTCTAAGACCTTCATCTTCAACTCCATTCTTTACTTTTCTCAAATTAGCTATAAAACAATGCAAAACAAGCATAAAATTTCTAAAAACAGCTTTTGACTCTCTTCAGACTCATTTATTGAGTTTTGCTTGATTCTAAGCTCTTTCCGAGTAGTAAAGGGTGTAATTCGGTCCAAATTGACATATGAAAATAATTGTTTTTCAACCTTCATCAACACCCCAAACTTAGAATTTTGCTTGTCCTCAAGCAAAACAAAACAAAACAACACACAAAACAAAACTTGGCTTTATAATGTTTCATCTATTGCCTCAACAATCCTGAGGTACATGACAAAACCACTCAATTCAATATCCTGATTGAAATCCAAAATAAGAGGCATGCATGCTTTCAATCCAGAGATTGCACAATAGATGTTCTACACTATGAATGATCAATCCACTAAGCAAAAACGTACTCATGAAAATTAACAAATCATACCAAGCAAGTGTTTCACTCAATCACTCAAGTGTTTAATGTGACACTCCAACTCTCATTTATTCACAAGTCGCATGAAACAAAATTGCCATTCATCTCAAACAATCAACATCTTTACATGCAAATGCCATCAAAAGGACTTTTCCAAGGCTTGTAATGAGGTTGGGCTAACAAGAAAGAATTGGTTTTTCTAGAATGCAAAATCCTTGAGTCAAGAGAGCTAACAAAATATTCAACATTTAAGCACAACTCTCTCTCCAATATCTCTCATTCCCAACTTCTTCCATTTTCTTTTATTTTTCATTGAGCTCATCTTCATGTTTTTCTTCTTTTCTTTTCTTTTTCTCATGAATTTTTCTCTTTTCACAACATTTGAGCTCAATGCCTTTCACTTGCTTTTTCAATTTTCCCCCGTACAACCCCAAACTTGAACCTTTTCATCACATACAATTAAGCTCATCCCAACTCAAGGTAAAGAATTTCAAATCAAGGGTTCACATCTGTT
>NW_014542726.1:31852-34109 GCF_000741045.1 Vigna radiata var. radiata
GCCCAAACAGATCATAAAAAATAACATAAAACAGGTCCAGGCCCATCTGACAACCGCCCGACGCCTAATTTCACCGCCGGGCGGTTTCCCTCAAGCCGCAGAACCGCCCGACGCCACGGTCAACCGCCTGGCGCTGGTCAACTGCGCTCTAGTTGACTGGTTGACTTTTCTGGTCGACTGGTTGACTTTTCTGGTTGACTAGTTGACTTTTCTGCATATCTTCAACCTTTCTTTCCTTTTCTTGAGTCTAAGACCTTCATCTTCAACTCCATTCTTTACTTTTCTCAAATTAGCTACAAAACAATGCAAAACAAACATAAAATTGCTAAAAACAGCTTTTGACTCTCTTCAGACTCATTTATTGAGTTTTGCTCGATTCTCAGCTCATTCCGAGTAGTAAAGGGTGTAATTCGGTCCAAATTGACATATGAAAATAACTGTTTTTCAACCTTCATCAGGTAACTGTCTTCTTTTTTCTCTTCCTGGTTCTTCTGCCTATTAACCTCATGGCCATGAATTCACTCCTCATTTTCATCCTCACTGCTCCCAATCTCAATTATTTCCTCGGCTGACCTCCTTTTTCTTCTTGTCATAACAACTTTGCATTCATCTTTAGGGTTAACATCAGTATTACCCCTAAACTGATTTTTCTCTATGATTTCTATTCTTTTTGACAGTTGCCCAATCTGTGTTTCCAATGACCTGAAGCTAGCTTGATCACTATTTAACTGAGACTCATAGACTTTGAAGAATTTATCAAATCGATCACTGAGGTCTCTGACTGTCTCTGTCAAGCTGTTGACTTGCTGCCATAAAGGTGATGGTTGTTGCTGCCGAAAGCCTTCTCCCAATCCAGAAGAATTATTCTGATTTTGCCCCCACACTAGGGTGGTTCTTCCAACCTTGGCTAGAGCTGCCTTGGTTGAAAGTACCTTGCTTGTATTGAAACTGGGCTCCCATGTAGTTAACATCCTGCTGCAACTCCTCAGGGAAAGCACATTGACCATTCATATGGTCACCACCACATAAATTGCAAAGTTGGTGAGTCTGGGAAACATTCCTTACCCCTATTGGAAATTTAGCAAGGATCTTTGTTAGCTTATCCAATTTCTGGGTTAGGAGATGATTTTGGGCCGCCATTGCATCATTAGCGGGGAGATGCAAGAGTCCTCCTTTCTGCGTGCCTCTCTGACTATGTACCACCTCACTCATAGCCATGCTTTCGATCAAATCATAAGCCTAATCTTCAGTCTTGGTTTTTATGCTGCCTCCATCTGAAGCATCTAACATCATTTTAGACTGAGTATGAAGGCCTCCAAGGAAGGCAAGTAAGTATGAATTCTTATCAAGTCCATGGACAGGAGTCTTTCTTAACAAGCCTTTAAATTTGTCCCATGCTTGACCCAAAGTTTCCTCCATTCCCTATTTGAATGAAGAGATCTCTAACTTCCCTTGATTAATCTTGGTTGACGGAAAGAATTTTTTTACAAATTTTGCTGCCAACGCATCCTAGTTTCTGAATGTGCCTTCCTCGAACGAATGCAACCACACTTTGGCATTTCCTCAAAGAGAGAAAGGAAACAAACTGAGTCTAACCCTTTCGTCAGAGACTCCATGTATCTTCACGATATTGCAAATCTCACTAAAAGTGGTTAAATGATCATATGGATTTTTTATTTAACATTCGGTGAAACTGATTGCTCTGAACAAGCTGAATAAGAGCAGGGTTCATAACCATATTGGTTGCATTGTCTGCAGGCAAAGCTATGTTGTTGAAGTTCATAGGACCCACCATGTTGGATGCGTCCCCAAGTGTACGCCTAGGAGGAGGTTGGTCCGCCATCTCCTCAATATTCTGTACAGAGGTCTCAAATGAAGAGTGTAAAATTTCTTCAGGAGAAGGAAAGTTTTCACTTACAGGGCGTTTAACTTTCCTCCTTCTCCTATCTGAGAGTCCTTCCAAGAGAGGTTGCTGGTCTTTTCTGCTTCTAGTTTGTATTGTTTCCTGCATACACAAGAAACACACCCTAAAAGCACTTTTACAGAAAATAAAGCAAAACAGAATAAAAATAGATAATTAAAAACAAGTCAAATGTCAATCAATTCACACTACTAGAAATAACTTCGAGTCCCCGACAATGGCGCCAAAAACTTGTTGACTCACTGGCAAGTGAACCAGATCGTGCAAGTAATATAACCGGTAATACCCGATATCGTTCTTCCCAAGAGACTCGAAAGGATCGTTCGTGTGAATCAA
>NW_014542726.1:36504-41248 GCF_000741045.1 Vigna radiata var. radiata
AATTTCGTTCATTTTGAATCACAAAAACACTTTCACAAAACCCCCCCACTTCGTGTTTGACTTGATTCTGAACCGCAGTTGGTCCTTGAGAGACGACCTAGGGGTCATTCCCTAGCACTATACTGCATTTTATTATGCAATCAAATTTGATTGGGCGGCGACTCCCATCAAATTTTGGCGCCGTTGCCGGGGACCAACGGTTCGGTTTTAGGTCTTTTGTTGTGTTAGTGTGTGTTGTGTCTTGTCTTCTGTGTTGAGTGTGATGTTCCGTTTTGTGTGTTCGTCATTGTGTGTTGCATTTAGGTAGCTTTAGTTGCATATTTTCATTGCATTCTTCTTTTCCCCCTTCTTTTCCATGTCTACCTATTTTGGCTATGTGAACACTGCTTCTTCTGCCTGTGTCTATGATTATGATTCTCCTTCTGCATCTGACTCTGAGTATGGTTCTCATATATACTCTGCTGATTTCTATGTTGAGAACAGAACGATTCCTCCTCCATCTCATGAGAGTGCTCCTAGAGAGTCGTTTCTACTTGATAAGGAGGATATTCGTTGTGTTTCCAACACTAGTCTAATACACTTGCTGCCTAGGTTTCATGGTTTTGCAGGTGAATGCCCACGTAGACATTTGGAGGAGTTTTACACNTTATGCTCTTTAATGAAACCTCTAGATGTCCCGGATGAAGACATGTTCTTAAGGGCATTTGAGTACTCATTACATGGAGCGGCAAGGGATTGATGTTGTTGTCTTATTCCGGGATCCGTCACCAGTTGGGAAGATCTTGAGCATCAGTTTCTTGACAAATTCTCCCCTGTGCGGTATGGTTATAGCGACGATCCTGGGTGGACGAATCCTAACTTGGGATGGTATGGTGATTCAGAGCATCAATATCAGGAACCATCATTCCAGACTCCTTGTATGCCTTCTCCGCCTGTTCAGGAACCACAGTAGCCGCATCTTCATGAGCCTGCCCAAGCAACTCCTCATCCTTCCACTACTTCTGAGCCTACATTGAAGGAGTTATTGGAGCAAATGACTATTCTGAACATTCAGTTCCGGCGAGAGAACATGGACTTTTAGCAGGAGACCAATGCTTCCATTCAGAGTTTGACTAATCAGATAGGGCAGATGGCCACTCAGCTCACTGAAGAACAGTCTCAAATTTCAGAGGAATCATCATTCCAGACTGTTCAGCTTCCAGATGATGTTGGTGCCATCCACATAGGAGATGGGGAGCAGAGTCATCAGCTAACTATTGTGCCACCTACTTTCCCACCCTCCTATGTCCCTTCTCTTGCACTTGAGGAGACTAATGAAGAATTGGAGGACCAGACAGATATTAGCAACACTTTTGAGATAGGTAGACCAGCTTCACCTTCCACCACTCTACCAATCTTCAGGGAAGTGGAGGTAAACATACCTTTGACTGATTCGGTTGTTGATGATCATTTTGTTGATAGGTATGTTATTGATGATTGTATTGTTGATGAGCATGATTTTCATTCCTCCTCTGTGCATGATGAGAACCACTTTGTGTTATCACATCTGAATGTTTGTTCTCCATGCACTAAACATGAATATGAACCTGTGATTGATATTGTTTCTATTTCTGAAATTGATTCATGTTCTGAGGGTATATCTGAGGTTCAGCATCTTACACTGGGATTGGGTGTTATACCCCTGCATATCATTTCTNTGGAACCACATTGCACTAACCATGTTGCAGGAGGTACGCATGAGTTTGATCAACACACACCCATGGTGGAAGACAAAGGTGCCGACAGTTTGAAGATTAATAGGCACTAGCTGAACCTGCTCATCAACAATCACTGCTTCTTAGATCCAGCTATGGAAGACATCTCCCTGCTTGATCAAATTTGGAGACTGAAGCAGTTCCTCCTCAAGACTTCCTTGCTGAATCCAGTGGTGGAAGAGATCTCCCTGAAAGTCCAAAATTGGCAATTGCCACCATGATCAGGGGAGTTTTCTTCTTTCCCTTCTCCCCCTTTCCTTACTTTTATTGCCCTTGTCCTTGGTTTGTTGACTGTTATGATTGTGATCTGATGATTGTGACACATTGAGGACACTGTGTAGTTTAAGTGTGGTCTATTGGGGGAGAATTCTATTTTCTTTGTCAGTTTTTGTTTTTCTGCATTAAATTTTTTGTTTTCTAAGTAGTTTTTGTTGTGTCTTTTGTACAGTTTTGCATGTTTCTCTTGATTTCTGGACTTTGTTTAGGTTGTAGACTTATCTTTCACTTCATTGATACTCTGATTTGTTGGATTACTTGCTTTTCTTTGCTTGGAAAGATGATTATGATGTTTGAGAGGTAGGTGTAGATGTATGTGGAGTGGAAGTCAAGCCAGGAACTTGTAATAGAGATGGAACAGATGTACCAGTGGAGGTAGACGTAGGGGTAGTTGCCTGACTGGTTGAACCAATTTCATTATTGAAATGGTCTGCCAACTTGATTACATAAGATTTCTTTCCCTTCCCCTTATCAGATTTTCCTAAAGGTGGAAGAGGAGGGATAGAACCACCTGAGGCCATATTCCTGAAGGTGAAATGATGGAATGAAGAGTGTAAACTTGATTCAATCAACCCCCCCACAAATTTGGAGTCTCACTTCTCTCTTTACTTGTTATACAACATATTATACTTCTCGTATATCTTGTATCTTCAATAAAAGCAAGACTTGATATTCTATGCTTATTATGCAATAGACTTGATACTTGTTCGATTTTGTTACGTTGCTAACTAATTACTATCACTATAATAAATAATAAGCAATAGGGTTTATAAGTAGGAGGTTGGCTATTAGTGTATCAGAGGCTAAGCCATTGTTGGCACGTAAAGGAATAGTGAGCTCTCTGGTCTCTAGTGTGTACACAACTGCAACTTACACAATTTGCAACAATGTGTTATGTGCAGTGTTGAGAATCACATTTACTAGAATGAAGAGTCCTACTCCATCTTATAGTAAAAGAAAACAGAAAACATTATATGGTGGAAGTAATAACACGAATGAAAAAGTATAGATAACTTTAAAAATGTAAATGTTGAGAATATTAAGTTGTTCATTAAAAAAGAGAAGTTAGAGAGCTAATAAGCATAAAATGCCTATGAAAACAGTAGGGTTATTTTGCACAATCCTTTCCCACTTTCAAAGGCTTTCCAACTTAACAAATATCTCCTAAAAAGCAAAGAATGACTGTAGAGTTGTGTACTGGCATGGATCTTTGAGAGGAAGCTTCACCATTTAAGCATCACAATCTTCATTGACCTGATTTTGGGATTTGTTAATTAATTGGCTGGAATGAAAAGAAGGACCAAAAGTTAATCTGCTTTCCATTTGGTTGTTATGTTTGTTGATGAGTTACATTCCTTGTTAGGAGAGACTAATGACAGAAGAATCTCATATAATGATATTCCCAAAATCAGCATGCAATTACATGAGAATTGAAGTTGTGGTACTACCAAAACCAATTCCATGTAGCAGCTTTTAGGTATACAATTTATAAGGAAGAAAAAGTAGGTAAAATAGGTGAACAGTCAATGATCTACTTTCCTCCACTTAGGTTGAGACTATTTCATATACTCTATCATGAATTATGAAGTTTTTGTGAAGAGAAGGAAGAGATATTAGGTTGAAGTGAGATGGTGCATAGTTGAGATGTGAAGATAACGACTGAGTTAGATAGAAATGTTTGAGATTAGATGAGAGAGACATTCAATAACTTTCACTATACAAGTTTAATCTCCTCACCCCGCTCCCCCTAACTGCCTAAACAGTAGTTAGACCAACTAACTAACTAAAGTCTCTTCCTCCTCTCATAGGCAAGTAACGGTCTAACAATATAACTATTCTCATAATAAATGTCTAACTTTTAGTAATGGAAACATTTCCTTCAGATGTTAGAATTAAAAATAAAGAAGAAGCTAATTTAGTTTAGTAATTTGTATAGAAATCACACATAAATACCTAAATTAAGTACACACTAAACATTTTCATCTAATCAGATATGAAATGTCATAAAAAAAATGTTTCAGAAAACCTAAGTGACCGGATTGTGCAAAATATCAGCCAATTGATTACTCTGTGTATAAATGCCCAATAAAAATAGTAGACAAAAGTATTTGCGACTGCAAGAACATGGAACATGAAACATAAAATAACCAATCATAATATATGCCACTAGACAGAAGTGGAACATAACAAAACTTTTGCACTCCCAAAATCACAAAGTTTGACCTGATGAGTATGAGGATTTACCTGAAGAAAAAATGGCATTGATAACTAATCACCAAACTAAAAGTATAAAAATTTTCTGAAGTGATACCAACCAGCAGATTCTGTGGCTTATTGTCCCTGTGGCACACTCCAAAACATCCATGAATATAAGCCAAGGCTCTAAAAATCTATCAAAGAACAAAGGAATTAATCACAATTAATTAACAACAATGACCATACATAGATTTTGAGAAGCATTAAGGATACAAAAATCTGGTACTTAGCACAAATGAATCTCAACATAGTTATACTACAGCAGTTCTCGTATTCAATGAGATGCTTTCCAATTTCAAAAAGTATAATCAGCCCTGCTGTCCGATGCCTAAGGAACCCATGGCTAGAACTCAAACGCAAAGAAATTCTATCTAATTTTTCCAGTTCTCTTTTTTCCATTTTATAAGGTACCATCAAACCTAAATTAAAAATTAGTGAGCCATTGTAAAACCACAACA
>NW_014542726.1:41568-49073 GCF_000741045.1 Vigna radiata var. radiata
TTATAAAACTTACAATATAAACACTAGCCTAGTAATCTTAAATCTATTAGTTCAAGTCATTCAAATGTAAAATTTAAATTAAAACAGAAGACAAGTTTACAAAGATAGTAAAACTGAGTTTTGGTTATGAAGGTAAAAAAAATGACTATCTTAATCTTGCCCACCAAACTATGCCTTGCGTTTACGCTTGTGCACTAATGGCCCTAATTTCCACCAGAATAATAATGTTGGACCGTTCCACAATGCACAATGACTGTAGTATCATTTTTAGTATGTTATTCAGTACTCTGATTGTAACAGACATCTATAGTGGAAGTATTCAAGTGAACAACAATAGAAGGAACTGCACAGAATTGGCAGAAAATAAGGACCTATTCTCTGATATGATTAAAATATAATATATAAGTACAAACTTTACATGTTTTTTAAGGTTGAGGTAATCATAAAATTTACTCTCTAATATTATAGTTCTCTACTCACTCTAGTCTCTAATTATTTAGATACAATCCTCGA
This sequence comes from Vigna radiata var. radiata, assembly GCF_000741045.1. Taxonomy (NCBI): domain Eukaryota; kingdom Viridiplantae; phylum Streptophyta; class Magnoliopsida; order Fabales; family Fabaceae; genus Vigna; species Vigna radiata. Next base: position 42,082 of record NW_014542726.1, read on the forward strand.
TTGTTTACAACTTCATTTGCGAAACAACCAACCTAAATACTCCTCCCGATCAACTATAACTACAAATATTTCCAACTGTTTTACCTTACTTCCCTATTCATCTGGGTGTACACTGTCCTCACTTTCTTTTGATTCTTCCAGGTTCTACAAGTACTCAGATGTCAAGTACTAAAGTTATAATGGTTTAAGAACTTCATTGAAAGAATAATTAACATTACTAAGATGAAAAAATAACATAATATATTCTTATAGCTAAATTTTTAAAACTTATTCCAAACAACAAGTAATATGAAGTGCATATAGCCTAACTAATCTACTTGAGTAATGCTAGAATAGGTATTAAATATAGGTAGGAAGTACTTGTATTGGAAAACTTCTATGAGTTGTACCTATCTATGTACCTAAGACTCTAGTTTGATCTTTGCTCTTCCCAATACTCATTGTATAAAAAATCTATCAATATAAATGACAACATACGAAAGGAATGATTAAACTCTCAAATTCATTATCTATTACTTCATATTTTTCTCATGAAGTAGCATTTTAATCCATCATTGGGTTTTCTTACGAAGTGCTTCAATCAAAACAAACACGTCTTTAGTTTAAAATTATTTCACATATAACTATATTAAAGAAGCTACCGCTATCTGTCAACTGAACACCAAACTTTAATATGAGGATCCCAATGCTATTGGCATTTGGCACAAGATTGAGGAAACCCCTTTTTAAAGTATTCTCATATTAAGCAATTAGATTCAACAAACATCCCTGGCATTTGGAACTTCATTGCTTATGAAGAGGAAATAAAGGTTGGAAATATTAGTTGGAAATTTTTCTAGTTCTTTTCATTAGTTCTACAGTTTTTATTTTAGGTAAGTATGATCACTTATAACATCACTGAATCTTTGCTTTTACCTTTCAATTCTCACCTACTAAATATAAAACTAACTTATGATCACTTATGTCAATAAATCTCTTCTACACGTGCACAGAACATTAGGGTATTGAAACTTCAACTGAGTATTCAATCTTCAAATTAAGCAAAACAAGCAAAACAACATTTTTTTGCATCTAAGAAACTTTAATGGCAAAGGATTTCACTCACCTCTGGTTCCTTCACTAAGGGCCTTCGCAACTCGCCAATAATCTTCTTACACCGCCACACAATCGCCTCAATCGATGTCTGCAAACACTCCAACTACGTCTTGCGAGCCGAACCACAAATGTGCCGAATAAAACAAAGGAAAAAAAGGGATTAGGGTTTACCAAACATTTAAGGATTCTCAACTACGCCACCGAAGAGTTTCAGTCTTTGATGAAGGACATTTCTTGGTGAACGAGGTACAACGACAATGCTACGATAGTTTGACACAGAGGAGGGAAGAACCAAGGGTTCAAGAAAGGGACAACGATAATGAAAAGGGCTCGAGAGAGGCACAACGAGAGTGAACAGAGCTCGAGTCAGAGTTGTGAAATCGAGAGGGTTCGACAGAGAGATGAAATATGGCTCCAGGGACAGAGAAAAGCTTGAGGGTTTCAGAACATTGGGTTCGAGAGAAAAGCTCGGAGGTTTTGAGAATAGTAGGCTTCAGGGTCTGTTTCAGCTTATTCTAATCAGAACCCACTTCACTTTCATTTTTTTTAAGTAAATTATTTTCCCAACCCGTATGTAAAATCAGTGGCTAATGCATGGATATAGTTACATTCGAATATTTGGAATTATATACGGCTCAAATTAGTACATAAGTTTCCCGCCACCTCACGCCAAATTTAAATACAAAAAATCCGTATATAAATATTCGTATATAATTTCCATATATAAATCATTTTTTATTATCCGTACATAAGATCCGTATATAATACCTGAATTATATACGGATTAGGATCCGTATGTAATATTCCGCATATAATTTCATTATTTCTTGTAGTGTTAGCTTGTTTCTATTCTCATTGGAAGGCAATGCTAAGACGTGGCTCAATTCCTTTCCTGAAGAAACATTTACAACTTGGGAAGCTGTGGCTAGAACTTTTGTCAACAAATATTTTCCACAATCTAAAGTTACTCAAGGAAAGCTGAATATCTCATCATTTAAGCAAGGCATGGAAGAAACTCTAAGTCAAGCATGGGAGCGATTCAAAGGACTACTCAGGAAAAAACCAGTTCACGGATTTGACAAGACAACCATTGTTCTTGCCTACCATGGTGGACTGAATATGCAGTCTAAGATGATGTTGGACGCCTCAGCTGGAGGTGATATCAAACAGAAGACTATGGATGAAGCCTATGACTTAATAGAGAGAATGGCAGCTAATGGTCAAGCAGCGTATAGTGAAAGGGCATTACCAAAGGTCACAATCCCTCGGAAAACGCCATAAGTCGTCGCTAAATAACCATTACCGAGGGCCTGACGATGGTCAAAAAGCCCTCGATAAATACGTTATCGCTACTACCGAAGGCTTCTGGCCCTCGGTAATTACCGAAGGTTTCTGGCCCTAAGTAATTACCGAAGGCTTCTGGCCCTCGGTAAAGCCTTCGGTTTGATGTAGGGAAAAATGTGTTGTATTTGTTTTTCTTGTCCAACCACACATACCTGCAGTGTAATGTTCACAACATACACAGACTTGCATAACAGTTTCAATCCACAAACAAACCTGCATATATATTGTCCATCCCAAAATCTTCCGTTCATTGATGAAAAACCATAAAGTACTAACATTATCATCATAATGTACTGACATCCATTATGTTCTAACAATATCATAATAGCAATATCATCCAATTCTAAGCAAAAGTAAATGTACCAATATCATAATGTAGTAACATCTAAATGTACTAACATCACTATGATCAATAACAAAATGAAACTAAAATTGTACAAAGTCTTCAGACGTTTCTTCATCGTCCTGCTCATCTGTAGATGGTTGGACTGGTGTGGGCTGGACTGATCTGGGCTAATGAGGGACGGCGGGTGACGGGGAGGGTCGTGGCTGGGTCAGAGGGACAGTGGAAGGAGTGTTTGAAGTTTGAGGCAACACTCTCATGACCAGGGACTTGAAGCTTGAAAACTCGTCTCTCAAGTCAGTGTATTGTTCTCTCAATGCACGGTTTTCCTGATCACGTTGCTCTAGTAGTTGTGTCAAGCTCTGGATGGCCTCGTCAGTAGAAGGGGTGGAAAAAGAAGAAGGTTGGTGCTTCAGTGTACCTCCTCTCGATGTTGTATAATTTGCAGCAAGTTGTCCTGCACCGTAGACTCGTCCCTTTTTCTTCCCATCAACGACATCGACCCAGCACTGTGTCCTACGAATGTCGTCATCTGCATTACTCGCATCATCCTGTGTAGGAGCTGACCCATGTTCGGATCTAACCTGTGAAAGTCTCGTAGAAAATTCTTCCTGTCGAAACATTAAAAACAATGTCAGGGAATAATACAATAACATAATCATGTGTATTACTAATACTAGGAGTGCTATTTACATGAGTCTTGCGAGATCTTTCATCAACGAATTCATTAATGCCCTTCCGAACATGGGTTTGTGCAAAGACCTCGTCAACATGGACCGCCCGTCCAAGAGCTTGTGCCTGTAACATAATTTAGACTTATTAGTGTATATGAAATAGAAAATACATAAGTTATATATGAAAGAAATAGAAAAGTAAAGAAAGTTTACCATACGAATGGCATGCTCGTGAATTGTGATTGACCCGCCAGTATGCAAGGCACCACCCTTTTCAGACGCTCTATTCCTCTGGGTTGTAACACTCTTGTTGCGAAACTCTACTGAATTCCAATGTGCAAGCAAAGAGTTCCAAATGATTTTGCCCATCCAGTAAGGGCGCTCCCTTGCAATTCGGGCATCCCTAAACATCGCTGAGAGCCGATGAGATGCTTTCATGTGAAAATTTCTATGTATTTGACTTTCATGTTCACCTTTCCACTACACCTTCTTCTGTAATGATGAACAAAACAAACATTGATTAAGACATGGTAAGATATGAATGATAATTAGTTTAAAGTGTTGTTCACCTTAAAATGCTCCCATAATGGCTTTCTGTCGTCTATAGGTATTGCTCCCCAAGTAGGCCATGGAGTTAAATATTGTTGATTAATTGATCGTGTGATGGCCTGGGAAGCAACCCTGGATGGAATAAACCTTCATATAAAGAAATAAAAGTCATTTCAAATAAGACAATGTTTAAAACATCAATCAAAGTTAAAAAAGGGATTAAAGTCTTACCCTTTTCCATATGGCTCAATCCATGGTCGATCATGGAGGAGTGGGTCAACATCATCACCATCACCATCACCATCACCAGCTGAATCTGGATCAGTAAATGGTGTGGCAGTCTCAGGAGGCGGTCTAGAAGATGAGGAAGGTATAGAAGTAGGGTCAGAGGGAGGGTGTACTGCAGGGGTAGGAGGAGGAGGGTGTACAGTATGAGTAGGAGGAGGAGGGTGTACTGCAGGGGTAGGAGAAGGAGGGTGTACAGTATGAGTAGGGGGAGGGTGTACTGTAGGGGTAGGAGGAGGAGGGTGTACAATATGAGTAGGAGGAGGAGGGTGTACATTATGAGTAGGAGGAGGGTGTACTGCAGGAGTAGGGGAAGGGTGTACTGTAGGAGTAGGGGTAGGTAGTGTACTAGGCACCCTAAGTACATATTTTGGGCCCTTCCTTTGCCTTTTTTTAGGCCTGGCTACCCCCTTTCCTTTATCAGGACGGTCTGAATCTTCTCCTGTCATTACTGCATTGAAAATGTTAATACTAATAAAGTGAAACAATAAAAAAGACTAAGGAAGGATCACTACAAATTAAAGTGAATTTCAAATTATTGCATAAAAAAGTTAAGATAGTCAAATTATTTCAAATAAGGAAGGATCACTATATTTAATTGATAGTTCAATTTGTTACAATATTTAAGATAGTCGAACATTCAATCATCGTTATCATGATCTTCATCTTCATCTTCATCATCATCATCATCATCATTTTCTTCTTCATTATCATCATCATCTTCTTCTTCACCATCTTCATCATCATCATCATCATCTTCTTCTTCTTCTTCTTCTTCTTCTTCTTCTTCTTCTTCTTCTTCTTCTTCTTGTTCTTTTTCATCATCATCATCACCTTGTGCAAGTGCTTTTAATTCATCTCAATCACCATCAGGGTCGTACAATGTGGTTATACGTTCAACTTCAATATTTTCTTGTGGTTGTGACATTTGGTCAAGTTGGTAGGGAACATCTTCCTCAACCTCATTTGAGTCAATGCGACCTCTAGGCTTGGTTTGTATTGCTACAGTCCAACCACGCTTGTCAATATTGCGGAATGGTGGATATGACACATAATAAACTTGTCTGACATTAGTTGGAAGAAGGAAAGGATCAAACGGTCTATATCTGTTTCTCATGTGGAGTTCGACAATGTTAAACCTAGGATCCACTCTAGTACCAGCTCTAGAAGGATCAAACCATTCACAATAAAAAATTACTACTTTATTTGGAGAAGTAGTGCTGTTGTACTCTAGCTCATATATTTTATGAATGATGCCGTAGAAATCATCATAAGAACCCTCTATAAGACCCTTGACGTAGACACCACAATTTGTTATTTTCTTTCCTTTAGACCATTCATGTGTATGAAATTTGTAACCATTGATGAAGTAAGTGTGCCAGTCTTTCACACATCTCATTGGCCAATTGGAGAGATGTCTTAACTCTTGAACCATGGGAGTTAATGCCTCATTAAAAACCTACAAAGATACCAAAAAAATTTTAAAGCAAGAGTGAAATTAACCTTGCTCAAAACATAGGAAAAAGTACAGACCTGATTTCTAAACCATTGGGGAAACTCTGAGTGTATTCTAGCAGAAGCATTTCCTTCTGCGACTTGCTCAACCACAAGAAATGAGCTGGTACAAATGAAATGAATTAGTGTATAACAATTTAACCATTGCAAACCTAAGAGTTGGATAATGACATACTAAAGGTACGACTTAACTTCACTGCAATTGATTAAAACATGGACATGAACAGAGTTGAATTTAGCACCAGTTAACCAATGAGTGAATTCTTTTCCCGCATGACGGCCTGATTGTCGAAAAACTGATATTGAACCTTGACGAGGTTTAGCATGCCATTGCATTTCTTTTCTGACATTAGTGGGAGACAACATGAAGTTTTGGAAATAATGTGAACTAAAATACGTTGTCTCTCTGTGTAAGTAAGTTGCACAAATTGAGCCTTCTACTCTAGCTTTATTTTTAACTGAACGTTTGGATTCTCCCATAAACCTTTCAAAGGGATACATCCACCTGTATTGCACAGGTCCCCTAAGCTAAGCTTCATATGCAAGATGGATTGGAAGATGCTCCATTGAATCAAAGAATGCAGGAGGGAATATTTTCATCCATCTTTCTTAGGCAATATGATAAAAAAGGGGGAGAAGAAATATAAGGGGAGAATTAAGGGGAGAAATATTTTACAATTGTACAGGTACTGCTAACTTTGTGGTTGTCTATTAGCTTGTATGTGTTGCAGGTAAACCAGAGTTGCTTTTAAAAGTAAATTTTTGATCATCATCAAAAAGGGGGAGATTGTTACCAATAAGGAGTATTGGTAAAACCTGAAGAATTATTTTGATGATGCAGCAAGAAGTATTATTTAAAGAGAACATTAGATTTATTTAAAAAGCAACTTGTAGAATTTGGATGTAGTAGGAAAATCTTAAACCTTTTATTTTTAACTTGAATAATTGATTATGGACAAGCTATAATCGATTATCACTTGCATTTTATACTAGAATAATCGATTATCATCAAGCAATAATCGATTATCACAAGTCATACTTGAATAATCGATTATCACTTCATATAATTGATTATCACTTTTTGAAAACTATGTAACGGACTTGAATAATCGATTATCACTTACAATAATCGATTATTCATGGCAGTTGGGAGCTGACCTTTGGCATTCAGTGTACTTGGCTATATA
>NW_014542726.1:53501-57631 GCF_000741045.1 Vigna radiata var. radiata
ATTTTATACTGGAATAATCGATTATCATGAAGCAATAATCGATTATCACAAGTCATACTTGAATAATCGATTATCACTTCATATAATCGATTATCACTTTTTGAAAACTCTGTAACGGACTTGAATAATCGATTATCACTTACAATAATTGATTATTCATGGCAGTTGGGAGATGACCTTTGGCATTCAGTGTACTTGGCTATAAAATTGGTTTCTGTAAACTTCAGAAGCAACGTTTTGAACTGAGAAAGCTTAATAGAACACTATTTGTCAGAGGAAAGTTCTCAGAAGCTTTGTTCATAGTTCCCTTGCTTGGTCTCGTGAAAGGAGAGGCTCGCGTATCGTGTGTCGATAGTCGGAGCAGACTCTCTTCGAGTTAGCAAGGTGCTTTGCCTGGTCTTGTGAAAGGAGAAGCTCGCAAATCGTTGGTCGATTGCCGAAGCGGTTCTCTTCAAGTTGGTAGAGTGGTCTTCTTCCGGTTCGCTCGTCGAAGGAAGGTTTATCTATCTGATTTTCATTCACTTAATTGTAATATGAGAAAAATATTTTTAGTGGAACTGTTGATCACTCTTTACAGTGATTAACGACTGGACGTAGATTCTGTTGAATCGAACCAGTATAAAAATACTCGTGTGATTTTTCTATTCCCTACAGTCATTTTATTTTACGCATATTAACCGTTTGATAAATTTTCTGAAAGAAAATTGTTTTAAAAAAAAAGGACCAAAATATTTGTTAAAAGTGACCGAACACGCTTATACGCTACTCTTAGTTTTAATTCCGCTGCGTTATACTCTTCGAACTATACCCCTCTGATACCAACACTAAACGCAAGAGGGATGAAAGTCTCCATGAATACATGACAGTCATGACTCTTCAAGCCTTGAATAATACCATTCTGAACATTGGCACATCTAGACAAGTTAGAAGAATATCCATCTAGCATTCTAAGCAGTTTGATCCATCCACACACTATTCTTGCCTCATCTTTTGAGATGGTGTAGTTTGCTTTTGGTTTGAAGAATCGACCATTAGCTTGCTCCTTCAACTCTAAGTCTTTTCATGCACATATCAGAGGTAAATCTTTTCTTGCTTTGTCATTATCTTTTGTCTTACCAATAACATTCATAACTGTGTACAAGACGTTGTCAAAGAAATTTTTTTCTATGTGCATGACATCCAGTTTATGTCTTAGCAAGTTGTCTTTCCAATAGGGAAGATCCCAAAATATGCTTCTTTTAGTCTAATTATGCCATTCTCCAAACCCATCTATCCTATTCTGTCCAGATTCAGTGACTTTTGGATAGTCTTTAACTCTTCACCAAACGTGTGATCTGGTCAACTTCGGCAGGGGCATATCCGTTTCAACTTGCCCTTTGCGAAATGCCTTTTTGTTTCTTCTAAAGGGGTGATCAATAGGCAAGAATCGTCGATGATAGTCAAACCAACTACTTTTCCGACCATAACTCAATTGGAATGACTTCGTATCTTCCATGCAATGTGGACAAGCTAATCGACCATGTGTGCTCCAACCAGATAACATGTCATACGCTGGAAAGTCATTAATACTCCACATCAAAGCTGCCCTCATAAGGAAATTTTACTTCCTTGAAACATCATACGTCCAAACTCCATTCCATAGCTTCTTCAAATCATCAATCAGAGGCTCCAAATAAACATCAATCGCTACTTTGGGATTAGACGAACCTGGTATTATGCACGTTAAAAAGATGTAAGGCTTTGTCATACACATCTTAGAAGGTAGGTTGTATAGGGTAACTATCACCAGCCAGCATGAATATGGTGATGCAGACGCCTGAATGTATGAGGTAAACCCATCAGAGCATAAACCAAGTCTCACGTTACGCGGTTCACTAGCAAAGGACGAATGTTTACGATTGAAGTGCTTCCAAGCTTCACCATCAGAAGGATGACGCAAAACTCCTTTAGTTTTGTTACCATCATGCCATGTCATGTGTTGTGATGTTTGCATTAAAGTAAACATTCTTTGTAATCTTGGAATAATGGGAAGTAGAACATTGACTTTAAGGGAATTGGTTTTTTTTGCCTTTGTCCTGCATGCATCGTATGATATCAAGGAGAGCCACAAAACTTGCATTCAACCAACAATGCATCATTTTCTAGTAGTGACATTTTTCACTTTGAAACCCTTATTTGCATTTTGCCTGAGCGGTCTCCCTAAGCCCCAACACCCTTCTTTCACTTTCAAGAGTATTTTAGAGAGATTTCCTCACTTTCTCATTCACCCACTCACCAAAAATTCAATTTTTCACCATTACTTTGTCAAAGTTTGGGGTTTTTGGTTGAGGAATTTGCATTGGAGAGGACATACATCATCAATTAAGCAATTTTTCTGCAAGCATTTAAAATCTCCACTCAAGTAAGTATGCAAATTCATTATTCAAGGTTTCTATGTTGGGATTTGTTGAACAACATGCTTAGGAACGTGATAAATTAGGGCTTTTGATTTCTATGCATGAATTGATAGAATAGGAACTGTTTGAACCGATTAAATTGCATGATTTTGATCTGGATTAATCATGATTAGCAAAAGAGTGGAGATTAGGATCAAATAGGCAAGGATTTTGAAAAACCCTAGCCGCCATCGTTGAGCGGTATTTTTTGGCGCTGGGCGGTGGTGCGATTTGAGGCAGACCGCCTGGGCGGTCTACAACTGTTTTGCCTAAAATTTGAAATTTTTGGATGCTTGTGTGATTATGAGCCCTGTTTTTCCTCAGAGAATTATATGATTTGATGATGCACTAACCTCTAATGATGTTTCTGTGAATTTTGTTGAATGAAATTGATTTATGCAGAAATGTCTACTTCAAAAAGGGTAAAGACAATGGGCAATAATAGGAAGGAACCAGAGAGACCTAGAAGATTCTATTCTTCGCGGTTCCTTTCAAGGAAGTATGAGGAACATTTTGCTATAGTCCAGGAGAGGCGACTGCTGATGGAGAGAAAAGCCATGTACATTCCTAACTTGGCTCTAGAGTTTGGCCTGGAGATTGAGAGGCGAGGTTGGGAGAGATTGACGACCTATCCAGCACTAGCCAGTATTGAGTTGGTGAAGGAATTCTATGCCAATGCCTTGCCAAGAGGAGGAGTGTCCACATGGAGGTACATGACCTATGTACGTGGACACTTGATCAGTTATGATCCTCACACCATCAACGCTTTTCTGGGGACTGAGTGGCCAGGAGAGCAGTGCATGTATGTTGCCATACTGGGGGAGGCCAGGGATTATGAGGACATTGAGCGAGTGATGTGTATCCCTGGGAGGCATTTTCAGAGAAACCCGAATGGAGCACCAGTGAACATCCTGAGGGCAGACTTAACTCCCTTAGCCAAATACTGGATGGCATTTACACATGCTAACATCCAGCCTTGCTCTCATGTTTCCAATATCACTTTGCATCGGATTTTGGTCATCTACTGTATGTTGAGGCAGATGGACATGAACGTTGGGAAGATTATTACCAGTGAGATTATGAGCTACGCCAACACCGTGAGCAGCAGGATGCCACTAGGACATTCGTCCCTGATTACCTATTTGTGCCAGCAAGCAGGAGTGGACACTTTTGTTCCACCTTTCGAGAGGCCGAGGAGTGCTATTAATGCCTCCTATTTTCGTCAGTATTGTAGAGGGGATGAGCCAGTTGGAGCAGTCCCTAGGAGACGTCCTAGGAGAGCAGCAGCAAAGTAGGAGGATGAGACTGTAGATGCACCAGCAGAGCAGCCTGAGCCATTCTAGATGAGAGACATGTACATGTCTCTGATGGAGGCGAGGATGGAGTCCATTTATAGAGGGCAGGAGGCCACTGCCGAGATGATTATAGGACTTTATGAACAGCCACAAGTGCACAGGTGGACTATGGATGAGTTTCGTAGTGTGATGGCCTGGCCTCGAGGACAGGCACACGGTAGTGGGTCCGGAGCTGCTAGAACTTCAGGAGGACAGGGTGATGACCAGGATGATGATGAAGATTTTGAGGATGCCCAGGAGGGTGAGGATGATGATGACTCAGATGAGGATCTTCGTTGATGGCATCTACTGATGGATGCCAAGCACTGACAGGGATTTTTCTTTTTCTTTTTCTTTGTAC
>NW_014542726.1:58666-65446 GCF_000741045.1 Vigna radiata var. radiata
AGCCTTGAAAAAAGTCCTTGTGATGACATATGCATGTGAAAGATGTTGATTGTTTTAAATGAATGACAATATTGTTTTATGTGACATGTGAACAGTAGAGAGTAAAGTGACCTCCTAAACACTTGAGTGATTGAGTGAAACACTTGCTTGGTGAGAATTGTTAAATCTATGTTTACATTTATGTTTAGTTGATTGATCATTCATTAACAAAGCATCTATTGGAAAAATATTGATTATGTGAAGTAATTTGGTTTGAAAGCATGCATGCATCTTTGTAGGATTCCACTGAAATTTGAAATTGTATAATAACTTGTCATGAGAAAAAGGAGTTTTGAAAGTGTGAATTATTTGATGAAAGAAGTGGAAAGCCAGGTTTTGTCTTGTTTGCTTGAGGACAAGCAAAGTTCTAAGTTTGGGGTTGTGATAATGGTCTAAAAACCGTTATTTTCATACTTAAATTTGATAGTAAAACACACCCTTTATGGCTTAGAATGAGCTTTAAATCAAGTAAAACACTTAGTTAAGACTCTTGAGAGTCAAAAGTTGGTTTTGGCGATATTATGCTTGTTTTGCATTGTTTTGCAGGGTTTTTAGATGAAATAAAGATGGAAGTGAAGTAAGGTGGACTAAGACCCATGAAAGAATGAGAAAATTGATAAAAAGAAGGGTCAAGCAAGTCGTTGAGCGCCAGAATGGTTCGTTGAGCGCTCAGAGTGATTAGAGGGAAACCGTTCAGCGGTAAAATTGACCGCTGAGCGGTCAGAGCGGCTAGAGGCAAACCGCTGAGGGGTCAAATTAGGCGCTTGGGCGGTTGTCTGTTTTTGGGCTTATATATAGCCCAGTGCGAATTAGATAGTGATTCTTTTGGCAGAGAGAACGTCCAGAGCTATTACACACACCTTGGAGGAGGTTCCTTGGATGCTTAGGCTACATTCAACCAAGTTTAGGGTTATCTCTTTCATTTTTTCATTATTTTCATCTAGTTTAACAATGATTATGGTGAACTAAACCCTTTGTTGTTGGGGAACAATGTAATCTTTTGAAACTCTCATATATTGAAATTCCTTTTTATTTCATATGCTTGTCACATACTTATTTATCAATTGTTGGGTTCTCATCTGCGCTCAATGCTTTTATTATTTAACTCATTCAGTAAAAGATGTTTGTCTTTATCGATATGGGGACGTACGGTAATGTCATGAACTGCTGGGAAATTCCTTGATTATGCCAATATCGCCTAGGGATAGGGGTAGGACGGTCAATTGTAATTGCTTCTGAACGCATTGTATTATTGATTTCTAGGGGAGGCTAGGGATAGCAAGCCGATAATTAGTAATAGGCTTTTTTCACCAAGGGATTGGGTTAAGGGTAATTAAGAAAGTATGCATGGCAATTAGATAAATAAGTGAAGTAAATAAGAAGAGTAGATTTATGAGAGTGGATAAGATGAAATTGTAAACCCCAACAACACCATTCATCCATANTTTCTCAAAACCAATTGAATCAANTGCATTGCATNTTTATTTTTGTTCTTTGCATATAACCACCAATATTATTCTCTTCTCAAGTCTTATGCGATTAGGTTACATGAAAGTTAAGGCCTAAGAGTCCTTTGGGAAAACGATACTCGGACTTTCCCATTTATATTACTTGATAGCGATCTGGTACACTTGCCAGGGACTTAACAACTGATCATAGATGGCTTGACTGCTGACCAAGCTTCTTCTGGAGTCGTGTTCATTAATGCTTTTGTTGGACATATATTTAGTAGGTAGGCTGTTGTAACAACGGCTTCTCCTTAGAGATTGTGTGGAAGTTTCTTCCCTTTCAGCAAACATCTCGTCATCTCTACGAGTGTTTGATAACGGTCTAAAAACATTATTTTTATACATTAATTTGATATCAAAACACAACCTTTATGACATAGAATTAGCTTAGAATCCTGTAAAACACTTTAGTTTGATTACAAGAGAGTCAAAAGTGGTTTTAGAGATATTATGCTTGGTTTTACATTGTTTTGGCAGGATTTGATGAAAATTGAATGATGAAAAGGAAGAAGGAAGGACTTGGAATTAAGAAAGGGCGAAAAAAGATGCAAAAGAGGAGTCATGACCATCGCTCAACGCCAATTCCAACGCTGAGCGCCGACTTCGTGAATCACCCAACATTGAGCACCAAATTTGACCGCTGAGCGTCCTGCGATACTTGAGCCCACTGCTTAGCGGTGAAATGAGCGTTGAGCGCCTGAATTGTGGGCTTGGGCCAAATTTCTGTTATTTTTTCTGTATTATAAATAGACCCAGTGCGACCCTTAGGGTTATCTTTTGGCAAACAGAGACGTCAGAGAACCTTCTACAGTCCTTGGAGGCGGCTTTTGGATGCGAGAGCTCCGAATTACCAATTCTAGGGTTTATTCTTTCATTCTTTCCATTAATTCCATCTAGTTTCACCATGTCTATAGTGAAAAACCCATTGTTGTTGGAGAACGATGTAATCTTTTTGAAATCTCTTATATCAAAATTCTTATTTTATTCATATGCTTTTATTATCAATAGTTTGAGTTTTCTTTTCTGCGGATAGAGCTTGCATCGTTTAACTCATTCGATGTCATGATCTTTGATTTTGTCGATACGGGGACGTACGGGGGAATCTAGAACTGATAAGAATTCTCTTGATTATGAAATACTACCTAGGGATAGGAGTAGGACGGTCAATTGCTTTAAGCTTCTGTGCTTAATGGATTAATAATTACTAGGGAAACTAGGGATAGTAAACTAGTAATTATCGTAATAGGCTCTTTTCACCGAGGGATCGGGTTTAGAGTAATTTACAAAGTTGCATTAACATTGATAATAAAGCGAATTTAATAAGAATAGTAGATATAGGAAGGTGGATTTGGATGAATTCGTAAATAATAGGACTCGTTTTTACTTTTGTTTTATTTTATTTTTATTTTCATTTTATTTTTAACTATTCGATTTTAGTTTTTATTTTATTTTATTATTTGGATTTAATTTTAGTTTTCGTTTGATTTTATTATTGCAAAAAAAAAAGAAAGAAAAGAAAAAAAGAAAAACGAAAAAGGAAAAAGAAAAAAAAAGAAATGAAAAAGAAGAGAACAAAGAAAGAAAAAAAGAGGAAACGAAAAAAAAGAAAGAAGAGAAAAGAAAGAGAAAAAGGAAAAAATATATTAAAAAAAAGGGTGCTGGATCAAGGGTTGCAACGTCCAGCAATTTACTGTCACAGCCTGAACACATTCAAGTGGACAACACGGAGGGGTCACACAAATTTGGATTTTCAATTGGAGAAATGGGAAGCAGCACAGCACGAGATGATGGCCAGAAGTTACGTCTAGGGGAACACGTACAAACAATGACTCCTCTCCTATGCCTAACCCAGAACCACCCACACGACATAACAGAAAAGATTCCCCTAACACAAAGACACCCCACGCCTCATGCTCCAATCCATCATCCACAACGACATTTTTCGTCAACCATTCAGACCATTTCTGATCCCCAATCCTATACCTCACCACGCATCAGAATCCAGCGCGGACACTACACCATTTTCCACTCCTCTCTCCTTTCACCGTAACGACCCCAACACNCACACCATGCCTCATCATCCATCACACCCACTCTAATTCCTCATCTCCATCAACACCAAAGAGACACAAAAAAAAATCACAGAGAACAAAATCCATTTTTCCTCCAACCGAATCATCTCTCTCGCCCTTCATCCCTTCCATGTTCACCATCACACCCAACCACGAGAACCACCAAAGGCTCCCTCTCTTCCCTAACCCATAACCACCGAATCACATTGTTCCCCAATTCCTCACCTTCAACAGAATTGGATTCTCCCATTCAATTTCAACTTCATCTTCAGTTAGCAAAAAAACCCAAAACAGAGAATACAAGATCATCATCACCTTTCATAATTCATCACTCTCCATCACATACGACTCNTATTCAAGTTATAACCATTCTTACCATTTTATTTCAATCCTGGAACCAAATTTTCACAGTCAAAATCATTGCGTCATTCATCACAAAAATAAAAAATCAAACCAAAACAGAGAAGAACCCGTTCCCATTTCCCAACCTCCATCTTCACCACGTTTTCATCACCATCACACTAAACCCCCTATTCATATATAACAGACAAAAAAAGAAAGACNAGCCAGGTGGAGAAGGTTTTGTTGCATTCAGTGGCTTGAACGAACAAAAGCAATGGCGGCACAATAATGACTGTCGTCTCCTCCACTCAACTCGAGTGTCGCTGCCTTGCTCCGATNAACTACTATACTTGNTCCGTCCAGTTTTCGGGCGTGGATTCACACTCGCGGTGGCCGGCGTCGAGGAAGGGAGGCTGTGCACACACACAAGGGAGGAAAACCTACCTTAGGTTACTCTGTCCAGAAAAGAAGGGGACCCTGGGTCTGGAGCACATGAATTGCACAAATGGGGTGAAATTGTTGNGACCCCTTAAGTTTCTGATGGTGCTAAGGGGCCTTTGGGCCAGCTGTTGGGCCGTGTTCTTCCTGCCACCTCCTTTTCCCTATACACACCACCACTCCATTTCTGCAAACAAGACAAAGAGAGAGTTGGGCCAGAACACATTAATTAGGAATGCACCCCCCAAACTGCATCGTCGCACCCCTCTGGTTCATTTGGGCCTGAGCTAAAGAATTTTCTGATACACCCCTAATTTGTTATCTCTGCACCCCTATTCTATTGGGATTTTCTTTTGCTTTTATTTCTTGTTTGATTTTAAGTTTTTACTATATGTAGCCCCTTTGCATGACAAATCCACCCCATACCTTGTTTTTTTTTTATTTTTTTTTATTATTAGGTTTCTTTGTCTAAATTAGAAAATAAAAATAAATAAAAATAAATAAAAAATATCAAAAATATTTTAAAGGTTTAAGCGTGTGTGCGATCATTTGCATCAGCCTCGCGCTAAGACCTTTTTCCCTTTATAAAAGTCAAAAATATTTTGAAAAGGTTTAAGCACACGTGTGACCGCTCGCGTAGGCCTTGTGCTGAAGATCATTTCCTTTTCTTTTACAAAATTCAAAAAAATCAAATAAAAATATTTTGGAAAGATTTAAGCACACGTGCGACCGCTCGCGTAGGCCTTGTGCTGAAAATCTTTTCCTTCTCTTTTTACAAAAAATCAATTAAAAATATTTTGGAAAGATTTAAGCACACGTGCGACCGCTCGTGTAGGCCTTGTGCTGAAAATCTTTTCCTTTTCTTTTACAAAAATTAAAAACAAAATAAAAATATTTTGAAAGGGTTTAAGCACACGTGCGACCGCTCGCGTAGGCCTTGTGCTAAAAACCTTTTCCCTTTTTATATAAAAATACAAAAAAATAAAATCTTCAAAAACTAAAAACATCTTCAAACAATCAATCTTTCTGAAAGAACTACGTAACCCTGATTTCTAAGTATGACTGAGAATACGTAGGAGCAAGGTCAATCCCTGTCGGGCCCAAAAACCTAAAAAATATTTTTGTTTCTTTATTTTGTTGTTCTTGGGATAGTTAAACATTTTGCAAACCACACCTTTATTCGCGCATTTAATTAAAGGTACTGCCTTTGGGCAGGCGTTGTAGGGTGCTAACACCTTCCCCACACGTAACCAACTCCCGAATCGAATCTCTGGTTTTCATGGACCGAGCCTTATCCTTTTTATGGTTTTTTCCATAGTTTTCCAGAATAAACTATGGTGGCGACTCCAAAACTTTTTTTAACCATTGTTTCTCTTTGGATCGTCGTCCCATCGCGATTCCGGTTGCGACAGATGGCGACTCCAGTGGGGACTTCGAGAGTCAGGCCATTTAATTAGATGCGCGAATTCGATGTGGTTTTGCTTTGTGTTTTTCTTTCCCTTTTCTCTATCTATGCTTGGTATTTGGAATAACTGCATGTGAATTGTTGGATATTGAACCCTAGGGTAGAAAACATGCTTATATCTGCCTGGGAATCTTCTGGCTGTTTTGCAGTTTAGGGTTTGGGTGCATTGCATTCTCCCTTCACACACACACTTTTTGCATCTATTGAGTGAGGCCCTATACCCGGGTCTGAGCGTAACTTAGAATTAGAAGAGTTGTGTAACGGTGTCACTTTGGGATGTACTTCCTGTCTGGCTATCGTGAGAACTCCAGCTAGAGTCTGTTCTCTTCACTTGTGTCTCCTCATCTAGTTGATTACTCGACTGTTGTGGGGATGCTGTGAAGGGGGCCATAGCTCTAGTGACCTTTGATCCTTAGGCTCAGGGAACTATCCTGGTGAAATTGCATATACTTGACCTTAAATCTGAAGCGTTGAACCTTCTCTAGGGCACAAAGGGAGATGTGTGTATCCTTATAACCCTCACTTTTGCTTAATAAAATCAAGCACCTTGTACATATCACTACATTCTTTCTCTGTTGCTCATGTTTTTATGGTTTTGTCAAAATTTTATGAGTTCTAGTCAAGAAATTATAAAGTTGTGATTACGGTAAAAATAGAAATTAACATGGGATTTTGAGTCAAGGGGCATTCAAGTTTAAACTTTTTGAAGAAAAGCATATGCATTGAAGTCAAAGGGGGCAGTATCAATCTCTTGAGGGATATGAAAAAGATGACCTTGAAAAATGCATTCAGGAATGGGTGGGAATTTGTTGATCCTGTTAGAGGTGGAGGTCCAGACAACAACAATTATTGTTTTAGCCCAACACTATGACCCATTTCTAGTTGATGCCAACAATAGAAGAATTTGAGGAGACCT
>NW_014542726.1:67031-69110 GCF_000741045.1 Vigna radiata var. radiata
TTAAGACAATCAAGTTGCCATTCAAGTTAATTCCTCCTTACCTAAACTGCGAGAAACAAGTTCATAATGCTAAGCAGCAGGTGAGAGCAGTAATGGAAAAATTGAAGGAGGAACGACATCGTCGAGCTAAAAAAAAAGAAGGCATCAAAAAGCTGGTGATTCAGAAGAAAGAGTATGTTGTTGAATAAAGGGCGAGCTACAGCATTCGAAGAGAGGCCTAAGATCATGGACCATTAACGAAAGATTGCCCTTAGCCAGATTGATCACAAAGAGGGTTAATACAGTCAAGTTGCCATCCAAGTTAATTTGTCCTGACCCAAATTGTAAAAAACAATTTCACAATGCTGAACAACGTGTGAAAGCAGCAGTGGCCAAACTGAACAAGGAAGGTTAGCATAATGCTAAAAAGGAGACATCAAGAATTGATAATTCAAATGAAGGAACATGTTGTTGAACAAGGGCGAGTTATCGAGAATTGAAAGTGAAGCTTCTCACAACTAGCTTCCCTTACCAATGAAGCCATTGAAAACGTTCCTAAGTCATTAGCCGAGGCTGAGTCTGCATTGCTGATATTTTAACCTGCTTAAGGGGATTGAAACATTCCTCAATTGTTGCAAGAAATCAATGAAAAAATCTTATGGTTAAGGTCCCATGGCAGTTGACCAAGACTTCTTATGCCTCACATTNTGTGAACTTCTGAATGATGGGCCATCCTATTGACTCCGTCTTGTGTTAATTTCCAAATTATACTGGGGCAATCTTTTCATGGCTTTATAATTTCTGACTAGAGCATTTGAACTACATGGTCTTCTCTTTTTCTTTTCATTTTTATTTTCTTTTTGTTTCATCTAATAAAATAAAAAAAAAAGGAAAAAAATCAAGATACCCTAAAGGACTCGAACCAGTTACTAAATCTTGGAGAACCAAGGAGAAGTTCAAGAAGGGATGAAAAGTTGATATCCAACAATTGAAGGGGCAAATGAGCCAAGCCTTAGAGGCCCTGAATGCTTACAGGGAAATGGAGATTCGTGTGCACCACGACTGCAACAAAGAGTATCAGAAGCCCAAAATTTCCCTTACATGGTCTTCCCCTATATTACACTTCACCCTCAAGAGCGTACTTGGGACAAGTTCGCACTCGAAAGGCAGAAGATAACGAAGTTGAAAGTGGACAACAAGATTGGGGTAACCACTTTCATGGTCCCTAGGAAAATGCTTTAATCGAGTATTGTGAGCATGACGATGACAAGGCAATCTGTTGAAATATTCTTTCCCTGTTTGCACANCAGTGGATGTTGAGGTTGACAGGGGTAAATTTGAAATGCTGAAAAAGGACGACAGCCATAGAAGGCGAATGAAGCGCTAGGTCTGAAAATGTTGCAAGGCTTGCTTAGTCCCGGATCTGATGATACATTCAAAAGTTCAAATTTTCCAAAGGTGAGAAATATAGAGGGACCATTTGTCTTAAGACTCATCTCATGGTGTATGACAAGAAAACGGCTGTGTGTGCATATGATGAAAAGTTGCTAATTCATTCCTTTCAAGGTAGATTGGTTGGCATGCCAGTAAACTGAGGCTATTATCTTGAACATTCATGCATCCAGTCTTGGGAGGATCTGGTGGATGCTTTCTTGAAGCATTTCGAATATAACACGAATGTGTCTCATGGATTACAAGTACAAAGTATGGTGAAAAAGCAGTCAAAATCATTCAAAGAGTATACCTAAAGGTGGAAAAAAGTGTTGCTCAAGGAAAATCTCTTATGAGTGATAACGAGATGGTTAACACATTCCTATATACACTGCGATCACCCTTCTATGAGACCATGGTGAGCAGTGTTCCTCAAACTTTGTGGACTTGAGGATACTTGAAGAAAGAATTGAAGTCAGTGTGAGGATTGGAACGGTCACGCAAGGTCNTACCATGATAGCAAATATGAACAAGTCGGGTTTAAGCTTGCGAAGAGAAGAAAGCAAAGAGTTTAATCACCTCCTATCACTCAAATCTCGTTGGCCTACCCTTCATTTGAAATAGTTGAAAGACAAATGGGATATTTGATTCAAACTCAACTTCTCACTA
>NW_014542726.1:70640-73186 GCF_000741045.1 Vigna radiata var. radiata
TCAAGTTCAAATGCAATCTTTGACTGATTCAAGATGGTTAAAGTTTGAAGAAAGCCAGTCTAATGTTGGGGCACGACTTGAGAATGTCTCTACAGATGCTATGAAACAATGATGCGGGCTCTAGAACCACATAAGAAAACATAAGCCATCGTACAAGTGAATTTGATGATTGTGAACTAGCTTGCCAAGAGATCTGCGTTCATTGATATCGCGTCGTCATCCATGACTTTAAATGCAAACTTTCTCTACAAGGGTTCTCCAAGTAGTGCTGGAAATCGAGTTCTGAAAGGGTATTAAAAAAAATTGAAAAAATGATGGCGATCTTGAGTCATTTGTCTTTCTTGCAAATCTTCAAGCTCTTGTTTTTGGAAAATAGCAAAAAAAAGGATGAAAAAAATGGCAATAAAAACAAAAGTTGTAGTATCAGACTTTTCCGAGGTCAAATGTTAAATCAAAAATAACAATTTTGACGTTTCTCTCAAGACGTTTGTGCACATGCTGCTTGAAAACCTTCACCCTTCACTTTTCCAAAATAAAAGATGTCCCCTCAACAAACATCGTCGTTGCCCTCAATAACAAAGTAAACCTTTTCACTGGGGCAGATTGGCCTGACCAAAGGTTTTCTCGCTTGCGCTAGTAGGGTGATCCCTGAATCCCATAGGACAAATTGAAAAAAAATTGAAAAAGAAAGACAAAATAAAAAAAAAAAAAGAAGAGTAAGCCCACTAGATTGAAAACCCGAAAGGGCAATCTAGAAAGGAAAAGGCAAGAAACAAAAAGAAAAAAAATGACTCATGTTGAGGTCATCCAGTCGCAAAATTAATCTTTTGAAAATAAAGCAATCAGAGTTCAAAATGATGTGTGGCCTTCTTGACTTTATCTAAAAAGCAAAAAATATATATCCATTGTCACCCCATTTGAGCCAAAAATAAATTCTTTTTCAAAATCATCCCCAAGCAAGGGTTGTCATCAAGTAGGAGTCAATTCATGATGCAAATAAGAGCACTCAATGATCAAACAAAGAGAATTCATCAAGAAGAGAAAAAAAAAACAAAAGAAAAACAAAAAAACAAAAAGAAATCACAAAGTGATGTTGAGCAATAAAAATAAAAAACGAAGTTCAAGGACAAAAACAAAGTGCCCAAAATGTCAAATAGTTGATGCAATGCCTAGATGACAACCCTTGTTTCCAAAAAAAATTTATAACCAACAAACATTCATTTAGGCCTTAATATCCTTTCTTTCAATACCTTTTAGCCCTTAGCCACGTTACAAGCTTAATAAAGTCCATGCTGATTGGATAATGCTTGCTAAAATTTTCATAAAGCTTAATTTCGTGATAAGAAGAAATGACTTTCAATGTGTCGGAAAAGAAAAAGAGAGAAGAGAAGAAAAAAAAAAGAAAAAAAAAAGAGAAAAGAAAAAATAAATGTCTCAAGAAGAGGGGATCACCTTGCCATCTAACCAGAAGCATGCAAAAGAAAAACCAAACTAATTTGGGGTCACCCTTTTAGCCTATCCCTTTCATGCCCACTACTTCTTCCAAATGGAACCCCTTGCCAAAGAAGAACAGGGGCAACTTTGTGAATCTCACGCGAATTCTTAGCCTTGCAACTCATTGACCCAAAATCCCAAGACTGGGGCAGCTTTACGGATCTCCTTTGAATTTTCACCCTAATTTTCATGAATCCGAACTCCAGCTCATTTTCCCCAAACACCAAATCGAGGCAACTTTTTGGTATCTCGTGTTTCGTCTTGGCACTCACATATTACATCCCCTTTGAGGATTGTAGTGCCCATGTGCTTGTCCCAGCTTTCCAAGCCATACAAACAGCTCTCATTCTCTTCAAAATCATCATTTTGCCAATAAATTCAAGCATTTGTGCACTGATGTCTCGGAAGAAAAATTCAAAATGTAATAATCTCAAATTTAGACCTCGGATGCATGACATTCCTCAGATTTCACCAAATCTTGAAAATAAAGACCAGTTTGATGATTGCAAGTAAGATGACTNACTCAAGCAAAAAAGAAATGCAAAATAAAGCAAATGTTTTTCATCAATTCATCAAAAAGAAATTTTGCGGATCGAAACCCTCTTCATTCATATGAATGGTTATCGAATCCTTCTTCTCCAAAAATACAAAAAGAACAACATTCAGATTTTCTCTTTCAAGCCATATTGTTTCAAAAATCACATTTCTATCAAAATTAACAAAATATTTCACGAATTTACGAATTTCAAGAATTTCAAAATTTCAAAAGCCCAGCTCGTCTGGCCCAAAAGCCTAGTTTCATCTGGCAATTTCAAAATTTCAAAAGCTCAGTTTCTACACTGGCCCCTATGCCCAATTTCACCTGGCCCATAAGCCCAGTTTTGCCTGGCACCCAAAGCCCAGCTCGTCTAGCACCTCAAGCTCAAGTTTTTCTTTCTGTTATCGGCCCTCTGCGTGGCAATGGTCGGATTTAAATTTTTGTTCTGTGAGTTTGGCCCTCTGCGAGGCAATGGTCAAATCCAGGTTTTATTTTTCTGTTATCGGCCCTCTGC
>NW_014542727.1:0-33234 GCF_000741045.1 Vigna radiata var. radiata
TATAATAAATTAAATTTTAAATTTGTACAAATTAGAATATTTTTATTTAAGTTATTACTTTTAAATAATAGAAATTTAATTAAAATATTTTAAAAATGTAAGGAAAAAACCCTTCTAATTAAAATTTAACTATAATAATAAAAAATATTAAAAGAATACAACAGATAATTAAATTAAAAAATAAATAATATATTTCTTGAAATTAAATATTTAATTTCACAAAATACATTTAATTAATATTTCCTATAGCACAATGTCTTTCTATATATTTATATATATGATATATGTATGGAAAAAAATTTCTATTAAATAATGATAAACTTTGATTACAGCTATAGAATTTAAAAAGGTAGATAATAAACTTTTTCAGACGTATTTCTTCGTTAGTATAAGTAATTATTTTTAAAAACGTTAGATCTATTAAGAATATAAATAATTATAAAATGATAATAATCTAACATCACATTATTATTCCTATGGACTAATAGGTTTCTTGCTTATGATGTCTAAATAAGTTTAGGTGTGTTATATGTTTTCATAGTTAGATAGAGTTTAGTTTAATTGAGTCAGGTATGTGCCAAACTAGGTTATCTTTAAAAGGAACTTAATCACAACATAATGAACTAATATAGTTTTAACTTGAATAAGACTATTTTAACTTGTATAAAATACTAAAGCTAGGGTTAAATATGTTTTTAGTCCTATATTTTGAGGCGATTTTGGTTTTAGTCTATCTTTCAAACTAAGGTACAATTTAGTCCTTCAACTTTAGAAAACCTAGTTTTAGTTCTTTTAACCAATTTTTTTAACTTTATTTGTTGTTTCAAACGCGTTTCTCAGTTAACATTGAAGCAAAAATGTGTCAAACAGTGTAAATCATCCAAATGCTATAATGAAACGTACTTTATAGACCGCAAATAAAGTTAAAAAAATTTGGTAAAAATGATTAAAACCAAAGTTTTCTAAAGTTGAAGGACTAAATTGTACC
The DNA here is from genome assembly GCF_000741045.1 of Vigna radiata var. radiata. NCBI lineage: Eukaryota > Viridiplantae > Streptophyta > Magnoliopsida > Fabales > Fabaceae > Vigna > Vigna radiata. Next base: position 989 of record NW_014542727.1, read on the forward strand.
TTAGTTTGAAAGGGGGACTAAAACCAAAATCACCCCAAAGTATAGATATTAAAAACATATTTAACCCTTAAAACTATTAAAATTGTCCCCTTAATCACATTACCCTTTTTCTATAAAATTTTGTCTTTAACACTAAACAACTCAAAAGAGATTTTACATATTCATAGTTTTAATTCATATTATATCTTAATATACCATGCTCACACACCTTATATATCACTTATTTTTTCTAGAATATTTTGTAATTTTCTTCTTTAATGGAAATTGATAATAATATTGTTAAAAAAGTTCTTTTATTTTATTATTTTATTAATACTCAAGTTGAAATAGTAAAAAGGAAGACATAAGATGCAAAAAGTAGTTAGATAATAAGTATGAAAATAAATCAACATTCTTTATTGATCATGATTTTATCTGAAAATTGTGTAGAACACAATTTCTTCTATCAATTTTTCACTAAAAATTCTTCTTACAAATTACAACTTTTTTGTACACTCTTGNATGCATGTATTTATCACGTTATTTGCAAGACCATGAGCTCCTGATAAGAAAGTAAAGTAAATGGTTGAAATTATAAGCAATAGAAAACCTAATTCTCAAAGTTACGAAANTAAAACCAAAGTTTTCTAAAGTTGAAGGACTAAATTGTACCTTAGTTTGAAAGGGGGACTAAAACCAAAATCACCCCAAAGTATAGATATTAAAAACATATTTAACCCTTAAAACTATTAAAATTGTCCCCTTAATCACATTACCCTTTTTCTATAAAATTTTGTCTTTAACACTAAACAACTCAAAAGAGATTTTACATATTCATAGTTTTAATTCATATTATATCTTAATATACCATGCTCACACACCTTATATATCACTTATTTTTTCTAGAATATTTTGTAATTTTCTTCTTTAATGGAAATTGATAATAATATTGTTAAAAAAGTTCTTTTATTTTATTATTTTATTAATACTCAAGTTGAAATAGTAAAAAGGAAGACATAAGATGCAAAAAGTAGTTAGATAATAAGTATGAAAATAAATCAACATTCTTTATTGATCATGATTTTATCTGAAAATTGTGTAGAACACAATTTCTTCTATCAATTTTTCACTAAAAATTCTTCTTACAAATTACAACTTTTTTGTACACTCTTGNATGCATGTATTTATCACGTTATTTGCAAGACCATGAGCTCCTGATAAGAAAGTAAAGTAAATGGTTGAAATTATAAGCAATAGAAAACCTAATTCTCAAAGTTACGAAAAAAATAATTGATAAATTGAAATCTAAATAAAAATGTAAAACTATGGAAATAAGTAAATATCTTAAGAGAGCACATACCAGCGTTGTAGGCAATGGACTTCATTAAGTCACAACTAGTAAAACATTTATAAATAGGATCAAAGGATAATTTGTTGTTGCAGTGTGATCGACAATCTTCATAACATTTTTCATATAACTCAGGGGATTTAGGATCACATTTGATTGCACATTTAATATTGCATAAAAAACCATCTGTTTTGCTATTTAATTCAGCATGTGTAAAACTCAAAACAATCATCACCATAACTAAAACTCCAATAACTTTTAACTCAACTTTTTCCATATCTCTTTTCTATGTTTTCTTAGGAATCAAAATATGAACAGAAGAAAAAGTCTTTTGTATTGCTTTTAGAAAGCTAACCATGAATTTATAGAGAAATAATTATTGTACTATTTTACATTTAAAAATAATTAGTCAATAAAATTTATTTAAAAATAAAAATAATAGTAACTCATTTATTATTTTAAGATATAATTACTTTAAATGTAAATTTGATTGTGTTTCATATTTAAAATCAAATATTTAAATATAGAAAGCTAAACATGTAAGGAAAAATATTATACTTTTTCATTTTTAAAAATATTTAATCGATGACATATGTTTTGAATTTAAATGTAATTATTTTGACTTTAAACATATTTAAGATATAATTAAATTTTTACAATGTTTCATATTTAAAATCCAATATTTAAATATAGAAAGCTAAACACGTAAGGAAAAAAAAATATTATACTTTTTCATTCTTAAAAATATTTAGTGAATAAAATATATTTTGACTATAAATGTAGTTATTTTGAGTTTAAATATATTTAAGATATAATTACTTTTAAATGTAAATTTTGAGTATGTTTCATAATTAAAATTTAATATTTAAATATAGAAAGCTAAACACGTAAGGATAAAAGTATTATACTTTTTCATTCTTAAAAATATTTAGTAAATAAAAAATTATTATTTTATATATAATTTTATTATATAATTAATATATTTATCGAATGTGATTTTTAACTATGTGTCGTAAATTTCAAATATAGTATTTAAATAGTTTATATAAAAGATCATTATATATATTTTAATATCTTGCTCACGTACCTTAAATAATCAGAATACACTTCAATAATACTACAATAACACAATAATCGAGAAGGAATGATACTTATTTATAGTTTTAATTCACATTATATTTTAATGTTTTGTTTACACACATGAAATATCAGTACTTTTTTTAGAATATTATGTAATTTTCATCTTTCATGGAAATTGATGACAGTGTTGATAAAACAAATTCTTCTATTTTATTAATTTTATTAATACTCAGCTGCAATAGTAAAAAAGAATACCTATATAGAATGGAGGAAAGTAGTTAGACAATAAGTATGAAAATAATTCAACATTGATTGTTTATTGATCAAGATTATTTTTGAAAATTGTGTACGAATACAATTTCTTTTATGAAATTTTCACTCAAAAGTTCTTTTTCCAAATTACAACTTGTTTTATAAAAGGGAAGAAGTTGGGAATAAGTGAGATTGGTGAGAAAGAGAGTTGTGCTTAATTGTTGAATATTATGATAGCTCTCTTAACTCAAGGATTTTGTTTTCCAGAAAAACCAATTTTTCTTGTTAGCCCAACCTCATTACAAGCCTTGGAAAAGTCCTTTTGATGTCATTTGCATGTAAAGATGTTGATTGTTTAAGATGAATGACAATTTTGTTTCATGTGACTTGTGAATAATAGAGAGTTGGAGTGTCACCTTAAACACTTGAGTGATTGAGTGAAACACTTGCTTGGTATGAACTGTTAATTTTCATGAGTGCATTTTTGCTTAGTGGATTGGTCATTCATAATGTGTAACATCTATTGTGCAATCTCTGGATTGAAAGCATGCATGCATCTTATTTTGATTTTAGTGAAGATGTGGGATTGAGTAGTTTTGTCATGTACTTTGGGAATGTTGGAACATTGGATGAAATAGTATAATGCCAAACTTTGTTTTGTGTGTTGTTTTGTGTTGTTTGCTTGAGGACAAGCAAAGTTCTAAGTTTGGGGTGTTGATGAAGGTTGAAAAACAATTATATTCATATGTCATTTTAGACCAAATTACTCCCTTTAAAACTTAGAATGAGCTAAGAATCAAGCAAAACTCAATAAATGAGTTTGTAGAGAGTCAAAAGCTATTTTTAGCGATATTATGCTTGTTTTGCATTGTTTTGTAGCATTTTTAAGAAAGTGAAGAATGAAGTTGAAGATAAAGGTCGTAGACCCCTGGGCGTGGGCGCTAGGCGGATTTGCGATTAGAGGCAAACCGCTGGGCGGTAGACCCCTACCGCCGGGCGGTAGTGCGATTTGAGGGAAACCGCCGGGCGGAACAAGTGTGGCGCCAGGCGGTTGTCTGCTGGGCTTGGGCCTGTTTTCTGTTGCGCTCCTCACTTATAAATAGCCCTATTGCGAGTTTAGATGCATTCTTTTGACAGAAGGAGGTGGCCAGACCTAATTTCACTCTCTACAGAGGATCTCTTGGATGCTCAGGCTCCATTACTTCTTATATAGGGTTTTCTTTTCCATTCTTCATCCATTTTTCATCTAGTTTCACCATGACAATGGTGAACTAAACACTATTGTTGTTGGGGGAAACAATGTAATCTTTTGATATTCTCTTTTATTGAAACTCTTGATTATTTATATGGTTTCCATATGCTTTGATTATTTTTTTGTTGGGTTCTCATCTATGCTTAATACTTTTATCGTTTAACTCATTCGATAATTGTTGTTTGTCTTTATTGATACGGGGACGTACAGTAATGTCATGAATTGGTGAGTAATTCATTGATTAAGCAATACCACCTAGGGATAGGGGTAGGACGATCAATTGTTTTTCACTTCTGCTCTATAATGCTTTATTAATATCTAGGGGAATCTAGGGATAGCAAGCCAGTAATTAGTAATAGGCTCTTTTTGCCNAGGGATCGGGTTAAGGGTAGGCTAAGAAAGTTGCATGACAATTAGTTAATCAAGCTAATAAATCAAGAGGAGTAAATAAGAGAGAGCGGATAAGATGAAATTGTAAACCCCCAACAACTCCATTCATCCATTGTTTTCTTCTCGTCAATTGAATCAATCTCTTTTGCATGTTTATATTTTGTTCTCATANCCAATTAATTAATTTTTATTTTCAAGTCTTACGATNTTAATTCACNCGAACGATAAGGCCTTTCGAGTCTCTTGGGAAAACAATACTTGGACTTACCATTTATTATTACTTGATACGATTTGGTACGCTTGCCAATCCGTTAACAGCTACCCAAAGACACAAGAAAAACTGCACCAAAACACATTGAAAATACATTTTAATCGGTTCAAATGAAAGATAATACATCAAAGATTACTTTAATCGGATTAAATGCAAGTTTAATCATATCAAAAGAGAGTAAACGTACCTGCAAATTCAACGCAGCGGCGAGAAAAAGAGCCAAGGAAGACGATGAAATGCACGAAACTGCTGGTTCACAATCACGGTTATAACAAGAAATAAGACGTCGGTATCGCACTAGACCGATGTCTATAATGTACAAGACGTCACTTACCTCACTAATTAAATGTCTTTATGAATTAAAAATTAATATTCGCGGGGCTTATAGACGTCGGCTACTGAGGCAATTGACGTCTATAATCGTATATAGTCGTCAGTGTTGGGGTGTCCGTCGTCGCTATGATGGGAAATGAATGAGTTTTCACCTACTGGCATACATATAGACGTTGGATATAGCAAAACCGGCATCCAAATGTCTGCAGGTTGGTGCGTAGCCATTAATGTCCGCCGTATTTACGTCGGTGAGTAGGGAACCGACGTCTATAGAGTAGAAAGAGTGACTATTTAACAACCTTGCAGGCCTATAGACGTCGAGGATACCCAAACAAACGCCGATAGATCTGACATGTGGGTGAAGAACGATTAATTTCCGCCATTTAGACGTTCGGAAGCTAATTCTTTACCAAGGCCACTTAAATTTAAATCTGCCTTTGTATTGAAATATCATGACTTTTGAAATTACATTAAACTATCTTTCTCTTCCAATTCACCTTTCCTTCCTTCTTTCCTCAATGATCATTTGTTTGTATTTTCCATGAATATTGTATTCTTTTTCATGTGTTAGTGTATTTCATTTTGTTTAGGAATAATTTCGAATGGATAAATCTTGGATAACTAAGGCCCGAAATACAGTTGAATACTCAATTGGTTTAGAAAAATTCTTAGATTTTGCTTTTGAGAATGGGGTCTCTAGAGACATAATTCGATGTCCATGTCCCAAATGTGGGTTTATGAAATGGAAAGCTAGAGGCATAGTTGAGGAGCACTTGTTTTTAAAAGTTTCCCATAAATTATGTTATTTGGAATCTTCATGGTGAAAGGCAAAGACAAGATATTTCTAGAAATGAAGATGAGTCACAAGAGACATTTCATTTTGAAAATCCAATGGAAACAATGATAAATGAAGCATTTGGACATTATAGGCAAGAAGNTACTAATATAGGTAGATCACAACCATTGGGTGAAAATGATGTTATTAATGAAAGGCTAAGGGAGAATCATAATGAATTTAATGAGTTTCTCAATGACGAAAATGAAATATTGTCTGACGGGAGCAAGTACACAAAATTAGTGTTTGTAATCAAATTATATCATATCAAGATTTTGTGTGGATTAAGTGACAAGGTAATGACTATGATCCTAGGTTTGCTAAGAGATGCATTGAGCGAAGCAAAGTTGTCGCTTTCTTTTTATGAGGCTAAGAAAATCATCAACACACTTGGTCTTAACTATACCAAAATAGATGCATGTCCAAATCATTGTATGTTATATTTAAGAAATGATTTAAAAGATTTGCAAACTGTTAATGAATTGGCAAGCGTACCAAATCGTATCAACTAATAATAAATGGTAAGACCAAGTATCGTTTTCCCAAGAGACTCGAAAGGCCTTATCGTTCGCGTGAATTAAAATCGTAAGACTTGAAAATAAAAATTAATTAATTGATTGTGAAAATAAAATATGAACATGCAAAAGAGATTGATTCAATTGACAAGAAGAAAACAATGGATGAATGAAGTTGTTGGGGGTTTACAATTTCATCTTATTCGCTCTCTCTTATTTACTCCTCTTGAATTATTAGCTTGATTAATTAATTCTCATGCAACTTTCTTAGCCTACCCTTAACCCGATCCCTCGGTGAAAAGAGGCTAATACTAATTACTGGCTTGCTATCCCTAGCCTCCCCTAGCAATTAATACAACACTATAGAGCAGAAGTTAAAAGCAATTGATCAGTGTTTGATGGATGTCTCAATGAAGGTGTGTATATGAATTTTAGGAATCTCAAGCTCCGAAAGCCTTCCAAGGGGGAAGGAAGCTAGAGGAGAATGTGTAGAATAGGCACAAAGTGTTTGAACTCTGAAAAATAATTCTGGAGAAATCTCAACAGCATTTCATTAAGTTTCAAAGTTATCAAAAAGACCAATGATAATGCATATCAATTAGACCTTCCTGCAAGTTATGGCGTCAGTCCTACTTTTAACATTTGTGACTTAATTCCTTTCACAGGAGATGCCCAACAGGATGTCCAAGATCTGAGGCCAGATCTTTTTCAAGAGGAGGGACTGATGGAGGACCATCCAAGATCAACATAGGACCTTTAACAAGAGCCATGTCCAAGAGAATCCAAGAGGAAGAGGGAGTACTCACTACTTTACTCTTATGGAGTATTAATTACTAAATCCTCTTGTTCTTTGTAAAATGACTTTACCTTACTTTTGTAGGACATTAATAAAGAAGAGGAACCAAGTCTATGCAACTCAAGGAAGCTGCCACTAAGCAAAGGACAGAGGCAAACAAAGTGGAAAAGAATACCGCTGGCGCTCAGCGCCATCTTCTTGCCGCCCAGCGCCAACAACATCAGATTCATCTTCTTCATCGAGTTGCTGAGCTGGCAACTGTAGCTTGCACCCTAAGCTTCCCAAGCTGTGTAGCTTCCCCAGCACGCCTCTTTTACACCTTTAGTAGCTTGCTAGGCACGTTTTGGAGTCCTCTCTTCATCTATAAAAGGGAAACTCATACCATTGTAAAGGAAACTTTGAAACTTCATGAAATGCTGTTGAGATTTCTCCAGAATCATTTTTCAGAGTTCAAACACTTTGTGCCTATTCTGCACATTCTCCTCTAGCTTCCTTCCCCCTTGGAAGGCTTTCGGAGCTTGAGATTCCTAAAATTCATATACACACCTTCATTGAGACATCCATCAAACACTTACCGTGCCTCATCTTCATCCATCTATCCGCTGCTTTTATGGTATTGGAAGTGTTCGTGATTGAATTGCAAGGAAGCTTCCATCACTATCCCTAGGTGGTATTTCTTAATCAAGGAAATACTCACCAGTTCATGACATTACTNTACGTCCCCGTATCAATAAAGCAAACAACAGTTATCGAATGAGTTAAACGCTAAAAGCATTAAGCACAGATGAAAACCCAACAATTAACAATGAGTCTACAACCTTTATCTTCAACTTCATTCTTCACTTTCTCCAAAATGCTACAAAACAATGCAAAACAAGCATAATATCGCTAAAAACAACTTTTGACTCTCTACAGACTCTTTATTAAGTTTTGCTTGTTTCTAAGCTCATTCTAAGTAGTAAAGGGAGTAATTTGGTCTAAAATGACATATGAAAATAAGTGTTTTTCAACCTTCATCAATTATTAATTGCTAGGGGAGGCTAGGGATAGGAAGCTAGTAATTAGTAATAGGCTATTTTTGCCGAGGGATCGGGTTAAGGGTAGGCTAAGAAAGTTGCATAACAATTAGTTAATCAAGCAAATAAATCAAGAGGAGTAAATAAGAGAGAGCGGATAAGATGAAATTGTAAACTCCCAACAACTTCATTCATCCATTGTTTTCTTCTCATCAATTGAATCAATGTCTTTTGCATGTTTATATTTTTGTTCTCAAACCCAATTAATTAATTTTTATTTTCAAGTCTTACGATCTTAATTCACACGAACGATAAGGCCTTTCAAGTCTCTTGGGAAAACGATACTTGGACTTACCATTTATTATTACTTGATACGATTTGGTACGCTTGCCAATCCGTTAACAAGTTTTTAGTGTCGTTGCCTGGGACTCGAGGTTTAACTCTTTCAAGTAGTGTGAATTAATTGAATTTGGCTTGATTTTATGTTTATTTTCATTTTTGTTCTAATAAATGTTTTCTAGGGTTTTGTGCTTAATGTTTGCAGCATGCTTTAAGGTCGTCGGTAATGTGAATAAATTTTTTCAATGCTTCTGCATTAAACCCAAAACCTGCAAATGAAAAATAAACAATCCCAAACATCAATTTATCCAGGCAATTCAAATGCAATCATTCAACATTCATCAAGAAAACTTCAATCATTCCAAGTTTCAAAAGACGATCAGTGTCAAAACAAATTTTAAATGCAATCCCAAACTTCTAAGTTTAAATGCAAAACTTCAGAGTTTGATAAGTGTCAAAGTTTTTAAAAAGGAAAACCTAACTAAATTTTTTTTCTAAAGTTCCTAAATATCAAAACCTATGATAATGATCAGCATAATCAGGATCATCAGAATCATCACTATCTTCATCTTGCACAACTGTGGTCTAGAAAGGAGGCTGTTGAGGTGGACTTGGCTGCTAGGATGATACTTGCTTTTGAGCTTGATTGACGTGACATTATGATAGTAGAGTGGATGAGTCACCTCTATATACACCTGTGTGTTTAAGAGAAACACTTTTTCTAGGTGAGGAATAGTTCCATGCATGCGTCTTTGCTTGGTTGATCATTCATGAGTATAACATCTATTGAATATTTTTTGATTATGGGAGCACCATAATAAGAACAATGAGCTCAATTGAATCAAGGCATTTATTCATCTTGACTGATATTCTTTATGATAAGCTAATTTGAGTAATTACTTGTCTTGAAAGAAAAGGTTTTGAAATGTGTTGAAACCATTGTATGGATTGGTTGAAAGCTCATTTACATTTTGTTTGCTTGAGGACAAGCAAAGTTCTAAGTTTGGGGTTGTGATAACGATTGAATTTACCGTTATTTAATACTTAATTTTGATATTAAAATTAAGCATAATTGTTTTGATGAATAAAGAGAGTTGAAGGTGAATTTGATGTTTCGTGCTAGATTTCATTGTTTTCAACAAGAATTAAGATCATTTGGAAGAAGAGTTGAAAGTAGTAAGGAGTTGGAACTCAAAAAGAGATGGAGAAGCATCAAAAGGGAGATCACAGCACCGCTCAACGACACTTTGGGGGCCTTCAATGCCAGAGTACATTGTCCCACTCTTACAAAAAAGAAGGGATTTACCGATGGCTAAAATCCCTCGGTATTGAAAAAATACCGTCGGTAAACTTATCTTACCGACGGCTTTTGAGCCGTCGAAAAAGCCATCGGTAATTTGCTTGTCGAAAACCTTACCGACGGCCTCATGGCCTTCTGTATTACCGAATGCCGTTGGAATTACCGAGGTGCGAAAGCCCTAGGTAACGCTTTCCGAAAGTGTGTAGCTTGAGTGACGGCCTGAAGGCCGTCGGTAATTTAGACAGTTTGTAGCGACAACTTTAAGGTCGTCGGTAATGTGAATAACTTTTTTCAGTCATATTTGCTTCTGCATTAAACCCAAAACCTGCAAATGAAAAATCAACAATCCTAAATATCAATTTATCCAGGCAATTCAGATGCAATCATTCAATATTCATCAAGAAAACTTCAATCATTCTAAGTTTCAAAAGATGATAAGTGTCAAATAAATTTTAAATGCAATCTCAAACTTCTAAGTTTAATTGCAAAACTTCAAAGTTTGATAAGTGTCGAGGTTTTTAAAAAGGAAAACCTAACTAAATTTTTTTTTTAAAGTTCCTAAATATCAAAACCTATGATAATGATAAGCATTATCAGGATCATCAGGATCATTAGAATCATCATTATCTTCGTCTTGCACAGCTGTGGTCTGGAAAGGAGGTTGTTGAGGTGGACATGGCTGCTTGGATGATGATGGGGGGGGGGGGTATGTCCTTGTTGAGGAACCAATGTCCTAACCAAATTTTCCAGATTTTCAAATCTGGCAAGAAGTGTATCATAAGCATCTTTACTGATGACATTGTTGGGGTCAAATGTGGTAGAGGTAGATGGTTGATGTCTGAATATGCCTCCTCTTTCAGCACTATAATGAGAGGCAAGTTGTCCTACCTCATACTGTCATCCTTTCTTTTTTTCCCCGACGATATCAACCCAGCATTGAGTCCTGATAATTTCTTCATCAGTATCTACTTTACCATCAGGACCAGATCCCCCCTCTGGTCTCGCCTGTGTCAATCTCGCAGAAAAATCCTCCTTTTAAATAAGATAGAAAATGTTAGTAACATGAATTTGAAAGTGTGAAAAAAGAGTACAAAATTACATGTTGTTATAAAGTTTACTTACAATGGTCTTGCGAGACCTCTCATCACATATTCGCCAGTCCCCTTGCGAATATGAGTCTGTGTAAAGACCTCGTCAACATGAAGAGCCCGTCCAAGCGCCAGTGCCTGTAATATTTTAAAACATACGAATAACGCATATATTAAATTCAAAGTACATGATGTTATTGAGTTATTGATAAGAAAAGAATCAAGATTTTTACCATACGAATTGCATGTTCATATGTGGTGATGGATCCTCCAGTATGCAATACATCATCTTTTTCTGATGCCCTATTTTTCTGGGCAGTAGCACATTTAATGCGGTATTGTGGCGTATTCCAATGCGCCAACAATGAATTCCATATGTGCTTCCCCACCCAATGAGGGCGTTGTCCTACGATTCGGGCATCTCTAAACATTTCTGATAATTGGTGAGATGCTTTCATGTTAAAGTTTTCCTGAATTTGAGCTTCATGGTCAGCTGCCCACTGTACCTTTCGCTGTTACAATTAAGATAATGTTAAAATAAAGCAAATGAAATTCCTATTTGAGTATGGTGATGCAAGATGATTAAGTAACACATCGTTTTACCTGAAATCTCTCCCAAAACAGTTTTTTGTCGTTGTTAGGGATTACTCCCCATGATGCCTAGGGCTGAAGAAATTATTGCTTAATAGTCCTAGTGATGGCCTATGAAGCAACTCTAGAAGGAAGAAATCTAAAATATGAATGTAAGAAAGTTATGAATATACAACCATAGTAAGATCAACAATTTAATGCAAAATACAAGACTAAGAAGAAGATATGGTATTACCCTTTTCCACACGACTCAATGAATGGTCGATCATGAGGAGCAGGATCACCCAAATCAGCAGGATCAGCAGGATCAACAGATGGCTAGTGTAAATCTAGAGATGGTATAGAAGATGGCGTAGGGATAAGAGAGGGAGAATATATGGTGTGGGCCCTACAACTGAAGGAATAGGCACTATAGTAGGAGGTGTGGGCCCTACAACTAAAGGAGTGGGCCTTATAGTAGAAGGTGTGGGCCCTGTAGTAGGAGGTGTGGGCCCGACAGAAGGTGTGGGCGTCGGGAGCCAACGTCTGGTCGAGTACTGGCACTGGAAAATGGTATCGTCGAAGGAACTCTAATAACATACTTCGCCTTCCTATCCTTTTTTACTGTCTTGCCCTTGTCAGGGCGTGAAGGCTCTTGTCCTGACAGTACTGTAATTTAAAATATATAAATAAATAACAATTAAATGCAAATTAGACAATTTTTATTTAATAAATGATTTAATTTTATATAATCGTGAATCATAGACATGTCAAAATACAAGCATTTAATTAATTCAATCATCCTCCTCATCCTCATTGTCATCGTTGTTTGATGCGTCACTATTATCATCATAGTCATCATCATCTTCATCATCGTCTTCTTCATCATCTTCAAGTTCTTCTTCATCGTCGTTTTGTTTTTCATCTTCTTCTTGTCCTTCTTCTTCGTGTTCTTGTATCTGTCCTTCTAACTCTTAAGCATCACCATCGAAGTCTTGCAATGCAAATACACCTTCAACTTCAATAATTTCATTTCCATGTGTCATTTCATCAACTTGGAAAGGGATATCGTCTTCGACATCATTTGACTCAATGCGACCCCTAGGCTTGGTTTGTATTGCAACACACCAACCACGTTTGTCAATGTTGCGAAATGCTGGATATGGNACATAATAAACTTGTCTAACATTAAGAGCTAGAATGAATGGATCAAATGGCCGGTATCTTGAAGTCATTTGAATTTCTACAATATTATACCTAGGATCCACACTTGTTGCATTCCTAGATGGATCAAATCATTGACAATAAAAAAGAATTACCCTCTTTGGAGTACTTGAAGTATTATACTCCAGCTCATAAATTTTNTCAATAATACCATAGAAGTCATCATAACCACCCTCAGTAGGGCCCTTAACGAACACTCCACAATTAGTTTTCTTTTTTCCTTTCGACCATGCATCGGTGTGTGATAACGGTTGAAAAAAAAGTTACTTTCATATGTCATTTTAGACCAAATTACACCCTTTAAGACTTAGAATGAGCATAGAATCAAGTAAACCCCCATAAATGACTTAATCGAGAGTCAAAAGTTGTTTTTAGCGATATTATGTTGTTTTGCATTGTTTTGCAGTGATTTTGATGAAAGTGAAGATTGGGGTTGAATATGAAGGTCTTAGACTCAAAACAGAAGAAGAAAATTGAAGAAAAGAAGAGTCTAGGAATTGCCTAACGGAAAAATTCACCGCTGGGCAGTCCAATGCGAGGAGGAGGCACCTGGCATGGACGCTGGGCGAATTTGCGATTAGAGGCAAACCACCGGGTGGTGGCCCCCTACCGCCGGGTGATGGCGCGATTAGGGGCAAACCGCCGGGCGGCATAAGTGTGCCGCCGGGCGGTTGTCCGCTGGGCTTGGGCCTGTTTTCTGTGACGCTCCTCATATATAAATAGCCCTGTTACGATTTCATTCTCATTCTTTTGACAGAAGAGGGCGGCCAGACCTAATCTTGACTCCTTGGAGAAGATCTATTGGATGCCTAGGCTCCTTTTCATCCTATTTAGGGTTTACTCTTCCATTCTTCCATTATTTTCATCTAGGTTCACCATGACAATGGTGAACTAAATCCTTTTGATGTTGGGAGAAACAATGTAATCTTTTGAAACTCTCTTTTATTCAAACTCTTGTTTATTTATATGATTGTCATATGCTTTGAATATCAATTGTTGGGTTCTCATTTGCACATAAAGATTTTATCGTTTAACTCATTCGATAACTGTAGGTTGTCTCTATTGATATGGGAACGTATAGTACTGTCCTGAACTGGTGAGAAATTGCTTGATTAATGAAATACCACCTAGGGATAGAGAGGTAGGACGATCAATTGTTTTTTCTTCTGTTCGGTAATGCATTGCTAGTTGCTAGGGGAGGCTAGGGATAACAAGCTAGTAATTAGTAATAGGCTCTTTTTGCTGAGGGATCAGGTTAAGGGTAGGCAAAGAAAGTTTGCATAACAATTAGATAACAAAGCAATTTAATCAAGAGAAGGAGATAAAAGAGGGCGGATAAGATGAAATTGTAAATCCCCAACAACTCCATTCATCCATAGTCTTTTTCGTCAATTGAATCAAACACATTGCATGTTTTTTTTTTTTGTCTTTGCATTCCACACAATTAATTTGTCTTTACAAGTCTTACGATTTTCATTCACACGAATGATAAGGCCTTTCGAGTCTCTTATGAAGAACAATATTGGGTTTTACCGATTATATTACTTGGAACGATCTGGTACACTTGCTAGTGGAGTCAACAAGTTTTTGGTGCCGTTGTTGGGGACTCATGGTTTAACTTTTTCAAGTAGTGTGAATTGATTGAATTTGACTTGATTTTATGTTTGATTTTATTTTTGTTCTAATAAATGTTTTCTAGGGTTTTGTGCCTAACCTTTGCAGAATGTAGTACAGACAAGAATTTGATTATATGGGCACTCAATTCTACCAAAATAATTTCAACCACCAGTGGGAACCCCACTCATACATGGATCAAAGTTGATATGGACAAGCTGTTGAGCCTCATTTCATGCCCATACAAAGAAGTGCAGAATCTGATGAAATTTTTCAGAGGATTATGAATTTTGAAGTATACCATGTCAAAGGCATAGAGGAAACTGTAAAGAATGATGAATTATTTCCATAAGACATGTATACAAGATTTTCTTCTCATAGAAGCATGGAAGAAAGGCAACAATATCGGTGGCAACAACAATGCTCTTCACCAATAGAAACGTGGGAGTATGATCAACAACTTTGTCAACAAATAGCTGATGTGATGGAACAAGTCCAAAGCTTGAATGAAAAGTTTGACAAATTTTCTAGAGAGGTGTGATTCCAAGAGATATGAAGTTACCTTCAGGAATTTTGGGACAGAAATTGATGAGGTTGTTGATCAGGAGAAGGTGGAGAGAGAAGTGGAAAAGATAGAAGAGGAGAAAATAGAGGAAGATGAAGCAGAAAGGTTGAGTGAGGGAGAGAAAGATGAGGAGAAAGAAAAAGCAGTGGTTAAGAAAAAAAGAAAAAATAAGAAAATAAGAAAAAAGAAAAAAAGAAAGTGGAAGAAGGAGAAGGTTGAGAAAAAGAGGAAGAGAGGAAAGAAGAGAAGATCATATGAAAAGCCCTATCCTCATAAAAAGAAAAGTCATAGGAAGGAAAAGAAGTTCAAGTACTGTATGGAGATATTCAAGAAATTGGAAATCAAAGTTCCTATGATTGAAACATGGAAACAAGTGCTTGGTGTTCTTAATTTTCTGCAGAAATTCAGTAGAAAGAAGAAAAAGAAAAGAATATCAAGCAAAGAGAATCAACACCTACTGAGGGGTGCTTTTTATTTTTCTGTTTTTGTCTTTCTATTTTTACTTTTCTCTTTTAATTTTTTCTATTTATTTTTCTGTTTTTATTTTTTGTTTTTATTTATGTTTTTGTTAAAAAACAACGAAAATTAAAAAAAAATCTTTTACTATTTTTATTTTTTTTTATTTTTGGGCTAATTTTGTGTTCTAGTGCAGTGTTCTTTAGTGTGTGTAGGATAAAAAATTGCATTAGGAGCACAAGATCATCAGGAGACAGATAAGGAAGGAGAATTTGTTGATCAACACCCTGATGTGAAAAGGGACAAACCCAAACCTGACACACTAGTGAAATTCCAAAATAAGTTATGGGTTGTCAAGACGATCAAAGCAAACATAATTATTGAGATTGAGGATCCTTAGAGTTGGTGACCAGGAAATTTCCAAAATTTTATTGGTGCCGTGGAGGAAGGTAGAACGCCAACATAAATTATCAACACCTACTGATAGGTGTTTGGGCTTTACCCGGTCAAGCTAATGACGTTAAAGAAGCGCTTGTTGGGAGGCAACCCAGTTTCTAACTTTTTGTTTTTAATTATTTGTGTGATTTTGATTTCATTTTTTTCTTTGTGTGTTTAATTTTTTTTTTAGGTTATATGCTGCTTCTGATGTCAATGATGATAACATCTACTGATGGATGCTTCTACAACATCTACTGATGGATGTTGTTATGAAAGAGGACGGTGAATAGACATCTACTGATGGATGTCATTGTCAGCATTTATTAATGAATGCTACTAGGATAGCATCTACTGAGCGATGCTAGAAGATTTTTGTATCTACTAAAGGATACCAGGAACACACACCTACTGATGGGTGTTGGAAGGATTTGCACTTACTGACAAGTGCTAAACAGGTTTGGGTCAGGCTCGCGATGTTAAACAAGGGCTACTAGGAGGCAACCTAGATTTTTTTCTTTCACTTTTGAATTTTAAATTCTTAGAATAGGTTGAATTTTATTTTCAATGTGTATGCTTGTCTTGAATACTTTTTCTGAAGATGTTTAACTGAATAGTTTGCATGATGAGTCTGTTTAATGATGATTTGATGTGGATGATAATTAAGCTGCATTGCATGTTAATATTCTGTGAAACAGATGGGGGATGAATTATGATTGTGGTTATGATGCTAAGCAGGGTGTATGAATGAATATTGTGTGAGAAAGCATGTTGTGTGAGGTATTGAGCTCCAAAGTTTTCATTGTTATATGTATTGTTCACAAGAAAGCATGAATGATATTTCCTTAATCTTGATCATTGATTGAATTGCATGTGAATTTCATATGATCAAGGCCATTTTTGAAAACCCTTCTCTAGCCAAATTTTCACCCAAAGTGCTTGAAAATGTTATACCCTTTTTGAACCTCGGCCTTAAACAGGATGTGAACCCTTGTCTTTAAATTCTTTACCTTGAGTTGGGATGAGCTTAATTGTAGGTGATAAAAAGGTTCAAGTTTGGGGTTGCATGGGGTAAATTGTAAGGCAATTGAAAAAGCATTGAGCTCAATTGTTGTGAAAGAATAATACATGAGAAAAAGAAAAGAAAAGAAGAAAAGCATGAAGATGGACTCAATGTAAAAGAAAAGGTAAAAGATGGGGAATAAGTGAGATTGGTGAGGAAGAGAATTATGCTTATTGAATACCATGTTAGCTCTCTTAACTCAAGGATTTTGTATTCTAGAAAAACCAATTATTCTTGTTTTCCCAGCCTTATTACAAGCCTTGGAAAAGTCCTTTTGATGGCATTTGCATGTAAGGATTTTGGTTGTCTTAGATGAATGGCAATTTTGTTTCATGTGACCTGTGAATGATAGAGTGTTGGAGTGTTACCCTAAACACTTAAGTGATTGAGTGAAACACTTGCTTGGAGAGCATTGCTAAATTTCATGATTGCATCGTTGCTTAGTGGATTGATCATTCATAATGTGTACTATTTGTTGAGTAACTTATGAAATGAACTGAATTGGAAGCATTTGAACATCTTGATTTGATTTCACTGAAGATCTGAACTTGCGCAGTTCTTGTCATGTACTTTAGGAATGTTGAACCATTGGATGAAATAGTAGAAAGCCAAGCTTTGTTTTGTTTGCTGTTTTGTTTTGTTTGCTTGAGGACAAACAAAGTTCTAAGTTTGGGGTTGTGATAAAAAACAATTATTTTCATATGTCATTTTAGACCACATTACACCCTTTAAGACTTAGAATGAGCTTAGAATCAAGTAAAACCCAATAAATGAGTCAGTCGAGAATCAAAAGTTGTTTTTAGCGATATTATGCTGTTTTGCATTGTTTTGCAGTGATTTTGATGAAAGTGAAGATTGAGGTTGAAGATGAAGGTCTTAAACTTAAAACAGAAGAAGAAAATTGAAGAAAAGAAGAGTCTAGGAACCGCTCGGTTGAAAAATTCACCTCTTGGCGATCCAATGCGAGGAGGAGGCACCTGGCGTGGACACTGGGCGGATTTGCGATTAGAGGAAAACTGCCGGGCGGTGGCCCCCTGCCGCCGGGCGACATAAGTGTGCCGCCAGGCGGTTGTCCGCTGGGTCTGGGCCTGTTTTCTGTGACGCTCCTTAGCTATAAATAGCCCTGTTACGATTTCATTCTCATTCTTGACTCCTTGGAGAAGATCTCTTGGATGCTTAGGCTCCTTTTCATCCTATCTAGGGTTTGCTCTTCCATTCTTCCATTATTTTCATCTAGGTTCACCATGACAATGGTGAACTAAACCATTTTGTTGTTGGGGGAAACAATGTAATCTTTTCAAACTCTCTTTTATTGAAACTCCTGTTTATTTATATGATTTTCATTAGCTTTAATTATCAATTGTTGGGTTCTCATCTACGCTTAAAGGTTTTATCGTTTAACTCATTCGATAAATGTTGTTTGTCTATATTGATACGGGAACGTACAGTACTGTCCTGAACTAGTGAGAAATTCCTTGATTAATGTAATACCACCTAGGGATAGGGAGGTAGGACGATTAATTGTTTTTGCTTCTGTTCGGTAATGCGTTGCTAATTGCTAGGGGAGGCTAGGGATAGCAAGTCGGTAATTAATAATAGGCTCTTTTCGCCGAGGGATCGGGTTAAGGGTAGGCCAAGANAGTTTGCATAACAATTAGATAATCAAGCACATTAAACAAGAGGAGTAGATAAGGGGGAGTGAATAAGATGAAATTGTCAACCCCCAATAACTCCATTCATCCATAGTCTTTTTTCTTCAATTGAATCAAACACATTGCATGTTTATTTTCTGTCTTTGCATTGCAAAAAATTAATTTTTCTCTACAAGTCTTACGATCTCAATTCACACGAACGATAAGTCCTTTCAAGTCTCTTGGGAAGAACGACATCGGGTATTACCGATCATATTACTTGAACAATCTGGTACACTTGCCAGTGAGTCAACAAAGCTCTGCGGGAGAACACCCTAGGGTTAGGGCTTTGGGTAGATTGGAGTGGGAATTTCTGAAATTTGGGAAGAGCAAGCTTAGGACTTTAGTGTTGGAGGAGCAAAGGGGAAGGGTTTTGGACGACGAAGGTTCTCTGAAAGGAGACCAGAGTTCTTTGGTATTTTGGCTCGAAGAGTGGAGGGAAACCCAAGTTACGGGGTTTAATGAGTAACCAACTTACCAACAGTCACATGGCCATCGATAATGCCCTCAATAAAATGTATTTACCGAGGGCCTTCAGCCCCTCGGTAATATCTCGCAGGTAATTCAACGTTTTACTATAGTGTTGCTTGCCCTTTTTTGAAGCCCTGAGCGCAGGATGTTCTTGGCTCGCGCCCGGGCACCCTTTTTAGGGGTGTTGAGCGTAACTTCGACGAGTCGCACACCGCTTGCTTGCCTTCTAAGATGACCCTAAGCGCAACTTCTAACCCGCACACCGTTAAACGCCAAAAGTGGGGTGTTGAGTGCCAATCTTACGGGCTTGGACCTGTTTTCTGTTATATTTATGTTTTATTTAAGGACTTGCATGTCCTAAGGTGCGTATCTTTGGACAAAATAGGCTCAGAAACATATTATTTGCTCGCTCGAAGGCGGATTTGGATGCAGATGCTCGTATCCTCGATTTCTAGGATTTTATCTTTCATTTTTTTTTCCATTATTCATCTAGTTTCACCATGCCAATGGTGAACAAACTCTATTTGTTTTTGGGGATGATGTAACCTTTGTAAACTCTCATGTATTGAATTGATTCTTGATTATATATGCTTCTTTCATGAATTGTTAGGGTAATTCTTCTTCGTGTAATGCTTTCTTTGTTTAACTCATTGTTTATCATTATGTATGATTTACATGAGTACCAGAAGGTATCTTACAATTCATGATACTAGAAGCAATATTGCTCAAGAATGGGGGTATGAGATGTAGTTGTCTTAAGCTTCTGTTTTTCAGAATTAATTATTAAGAATGCTAGGAATCGTATGAATTAATAGTTAAGGATAGGCTTTCTTCGCCGAGGAATTGGGTTTTAAGTATTTTAGATGGTGACATTAACATTTATGTAGAAGTAGAATTTGCATATACATGAGAGTAAACTAGGTGAAATCTGACCCCAACAACATATTCATTCAATAATATCAAGTTTGTTCATCTTTATGCTTTTGTCCAATTCATCAAATTACATGCATATTTACTTTTCAGTATTTGCATTCTAAACCCAAAAGAGTTTGTTTTCATGTCTTATTTAATCAAGAAATCACATATTTGTTTAGGCCGTGAGTCTCTAGGGAAACGATACTTGGTCTTACCATGTTTATTACTTGATACGATTCGGTACACTAGTCGGAGTATTAACATCTACCATCCAAAGATCCAAACCCCAACATATACTGGTCCTTAAATAGATTAGAAAATAAAGTCCAAGCCCAACACGCTGGCGCTTAGTGCCAATACTTAGAGTCACCAAGCGAGCTTGCGAGATAATGGCGCTCTGTGCCCCTTGAAGGGTGCCCAGGCGTGGTTGCGCGACATCCAACGCTGAGGGCCTTAGAAAAGGGCACCCAAGCATCCTAAGACCTTCTATAGCCTTCTCTTCTAGTGCTTTTTCAGTCCTTCTGAGTTCCAACTCCTTGCTACTTTAACTCCTCTTCCAAATCATTCTAATATCCTATAGAATCAAGAGAATTTAGTAATAAAATCATCAAGTCTAACCTCAACTCTCTTCAATCACAAAATAAACTCAAAACAAGGAATCAAGCAAGTTTCTAAGTCAAAAAGGATTAATTTAATAACAAAATTGAATCACAAATAACGATAAATTCAATCGTTATTAGAGGTCGATGGAGGGAGGAGTAGAAAAGCGACATAGAAACAGGCAACAACGCAAAGGGAAGAAGACACGTGAGGAAGAAATGAAAAGTGTGTGTTGTTTTTACTCTTTGAAATTTTAACCTACGAAAGAGATACTACCTTGGTTCCTCAAATAACTGAGGCACTAAGCACTCTATTGCCTCAATTGTACAATCAATTGATGCCTAAACCCTTAAGAAAAACTCAAAATACATTCTGTAATGGCAATTTTGAAATTATAACTAGCATGTATGCCTTGGCCCGTGGGCAAACCAAAGGCTAATGCCCCTATGTCATCAGCTAAGAGGGAACCGAGGCAATACAACTAGCCAAAGTGGATTTTGGAACATTCAGTTTCAGATGTTTGCTAGTTGTGGCAGGACATAATGCCTCGGTTTTGAGCACAACCGAGGCAGTATGCCTTGCTCTGGGATTTTCAGAGGATATCAGTGCTTGCAGAGGGATTTTGCAGAGTTATATGCTTCAGTTGATTAGATAACAAATGCAGAATGCTATTCCCAAATGCAGAATGCAAATGGGGTAAGTAGATGGCGAAGGGTTTTATGCCTCAACTTTTTTTTTTTTTTTAATTAAGGCAATAATGCCTTTATACATCGATTATTTATGAACTGAAACATATACTTTTACTATTATTATGAAACTACCACCGTGTTTTTATACGCTTTAATTTTTACGAAATCGAAGTGTATATAAGGCATTAGAAACTCCTTTTTTATATAATCATTTAAGTATATCTAGTCAATATTAGATTTCGTAGAGAATTTTAATAAAATGATTTAAGATAATATTTTGAATACTATAAATTTTATTGAATATCATATATATATATATATATATATATATATATATATATATATATATATATATATATATATATATATATATATATATATATATATGGATGTTTACAATGTTAAAAAAAAATTGTGATAAAATATTTAATTTTAACATTTTTATTATAGAAAACATATTACAAAAAATAGATAAATGTTTTTAGAATATTGTTTTATAAATATAATTTAGGTAATTCAAATATATTGTAAAATCATTTTGAATAAAATTAATTGTTTTATTTCATTATGTTTTGGTATTCATTTATTTTATACTTTATACAAATATTACACAATTGTATTACAAAAAGTTCTTTTCACTCAACTATTGCTGCAAATAAAATTTTACATGACAAAATGTATTCATATTTTTATTTCAAAAAATATTATCTAAATAATATTTTCATAATTTAAATATTACTTTCTTCCATCATTAGAGATGATAATATGACCCTATAAAATGACATCATTATAATATAAATTGATTATCCAACAACAATTATTGTCATGTATCACTAATATTGCAAGGTTGTAATTTAACAAAAGAAGATAACACTTTGCATAAAGAATAAGAATTATATTAACACGAGATAGGCACATTAAATAATTCTAAAATAAATTAGAACAAAACACTATTAATGGTAAATATATATATATATATATATATATATATATATATATATATAATTGTCATATAAATTATTTAAACACTATATTTAAAATTTATGACACATAGTCACAAATTACATTCATTGATATATTAATTATATAATAAAATAATATAGAACATAATAATATTTTTCCAATTAAAGTATATTTTACTGACTAAATATTTTTAAGAATGAATAATTATAATATTTCTTTCTTTATAAATTCGCATTTAGCTTTCTATATAAAAATATTGGATTTTAAATATGAAACATAGTCAAAATTTACATGTAATTATATCTTAAAATAATAAATAAGTTATTAATATTTTTGTTTTTAAATAAATTTTGTTGACTAATTATTTTTTGAATTTGAAAAAGTATAATAATTATTTCTCTATAAATTCATGGTTGTATTTCTCAAAACAATGCCAAAGACTTTGCCTTCTATTCATATTTTAAATCTTTAGAAAGCATAGAAAAGAGATATGAGAAAAGTTGAGACAAAAGCTATAGGAGTTTTAGTTATGGTCATAATTCTTTTTAGTTTTACACATGCTGAATTAAGTAGCAAAACTGATGCTTTTAGATGCATTCTTAAATGTGCATTAAAATGTGAGACTAAATTATTTACTCGGTCATATCATAAATGTGTTCAAGATTGTCTATCACACTGCAATAGACTATCCTCTGATCCTATTGATAAATGTTTTACTAGTTGTGACTTAGTGAAGTTCATTGCCTACAACACAGGTATGCACTTTCTCAAAATATTTACTTGTTTTCATAGTTTTACATTTTTATTTAGATTTCATTTTATTAATTAATTTTTTTCATAACTTTGACAATTAGCTTTCCTATTGCTTATAATTTTAACCATTGACTTTACTTTCTTATCAGGTGCTCATGATCTTGCAAATAACGTGATAAATACATGCATGCAAGAGTGTACAAAAAAGTTGTAATTTGTGAGAAGAATTTGAGTGAAAAATTGATAGAAGAAATTATGTTCCACATAATTTTCAAAAATAATATTGATCAATAAACAATGTTGATTTATTTTCATTCGTATTGTCTAACTACTTTCTTCCATCTTTTGTGTTCCTTTTTATTATTGTAACTTGAGTATTAAATAAAATAAATAAAATAAAAGAATTTTTTTTAACAATATTATCATCGATTTCCATTAAGGAAGAAAATTATCAAATATTCTAGAAAAAAGTGATATTTAAGGTGTGTGAGCAAAGTATTAAAATATAATGTGAATTAAAACTATGAATATATAACTTTTCTTTCGAGTTATTATTGTGTTTTAAGACAAAAATTTATTGAAAGAGAATAAGGTTATTATTGTGTTTTAAGATAAAATTTTATTGAAAGAGAATAAGGTGACAATTTTAATAGTTTTAGTATTTTATAAATGTTAAAATAGTGCAAGTCAAAACTATATTTAATAGATTATGCTATGATTAAATTTTTTTTAAGGATCTGACACATAACATTTTTAGATTCAATTAAACTAAACTTTAACTATGAAAACATGTAACACACCATAACTTATTTGGACATCATAAAAAATAAAAAACCTGAGTATTAGATAAATAGCGTGAAGTTAGATTATTGTTATTTTATAATTATTTATATTCTTAATAGATCTAACGTTTCTAAAAATAATTATTAGATATACTAATGAAGTCATGCATATAAAAAATTTTATTATCGTTTTTTTCTAATTTTTGTAATCAAAGTTTATCATTCTTTAATAGAAACATCGTTATATATATATATATATATATATATATATATATATATATATTGAATATAAATACTTTTTAGGACATATTAATTAGATGTATTTTATGGTATTAAGTATTTAATTTCATTAAATATACACCAGTAGAAAAATAGTTTTTTATGATGGATAAAATTGACCTATAATGATGGATAACCTGACGTCATAGTTCTGGGTGTCATAATAGGTCTACGCATTTTATGACAGACAGAAAAGTCTATCATAATAGGTCTATTGTATTATGACAGACTTTCTGTTACCTATCATAATAGGTCCAATGTATTATGAAATATTTTCACTTATCAATCATAATATTGCGAATTTATTATGATGCACCTAGATTTACCTATCATAATATGTAACGTTTTATGACGAAGATTTTTCACCTATCATAATATGTAGAACATATTATGACAAGTAATTGTTCACCTATCATAATATATACTTTTCAGAAATAAGTTTTTATTACATACATTGTTCACCTATCATAAAAACTTGTTTTTTAAAAAAAATAATTCATTATTACATTTGACATATCCATTATATTTATAATTAATTTCATGTATTATAATTTCATCAATCAATTTATAATCAATATAACATGATATGAACATATTCAATTAAACTAACACAATGTGAAATCCATTTCAAACATTAAATTTTGTAATAATATTTAATACATAATTTGTAAATCATATTAAATCCAAATATAACATCAATCTACACTACATTGTAGTCAAGTTTTTACAATTTAGTAACACTTAAAATAAAAGAAACCCACTTAGTTCTAATGTCTTCAATGTCTGGAGCTTCCATTGGAGATGAATCATCAAAGATGGAGGCTTGATGACCTGCACATTGCCTAGCTCAATGGTCATATGAAACTATTATAGCTGATGCCGCTCAACTGATCCATGCGCTGAACACCAACATAAAGATGATTCTGTTATGCATATCAAGCTATTTAATAACTCAGAGTCTTCCTGATGGCAACCCCTAAAGGGACATCCCATCCAAAGAGGCATCAACTACACTAAGACTATGAAAGGGAAGTTGATTAAGAACTTAATCTTTTCTTTCTAAAGTCTTAGCATGTTTCTCTCTACCTAAATACATTCTACTATGTTTTTTAGGTCATTAATAAAGCTTTGCAAACACTTAGATGAATAACCAAGCAAGGAGAAGCAAAGGAGCTTAGGTTGAAGATCTTGCTGCTAGCACTCAGCGGCAAGCTTCTATCGCTTCGCGGTGACGAGAGTCAACTTCTTTCTTAAGCACATGTTTCAGATGGAGCACCTAGCCAGCTGAACAAGCTTCCTCCGCAAGCTACCTTGGTTTTCCATCACGTGCATATATATACTAGCTTGCACAGCAAGATTAGGAGCTCTCATTCATCTATAAATAGAGAGTTCCATCCTTTGTAAATACAACTTTGAATTGATAATGAAATGCTGTTGAGATTTCTCCATATATTCTTTTCAGAGTTCAAACACTTTGTGCCTATTCTGCACATTCTTCTCTAGCTTCCTTCCCTTTTGGAAGGCTTTCGGAGCTTGAGATTCATTGATTCACCTACACACCTAAATTGAGACATTCATCAAACACTTACCGTGCCTCATCTTCATCCATCTATCCGCTTCTTTCTCTGGTTTTGGAAGTGTTCGTGATTGAATTGCAAGGATGCTTCCATCATTTGGCATCAAGAGCCAATTGTTCATCCCACGCATCAAGAGCTAACTGTTCATCCCACGCATCAAGACTTAAGTGCTTTTTTCATTCAATACTCTATTTTCCTATCATGTATTGTTTCATCCTATCATTGCGTTGATTTTTTTTTTCGTCACTGTCTCGGTTTGCTTTTCTGTTTCTTTGAATGATTGATAATCTTCACTGTCCATAGCAATTTTTTCTTCATTTTAATCGGTGCATCTTGAATTTTTTTCATTCAAATCAGCTTATACTCATTTCCGTATTGTTACTATCATGTGCAATTAATCTTTGTTGTTTTATCACTGCCCATTAGTTTGATTCTGTTATCTGCCTTTGCTTCGGTTTGTCTATGAGAACGAATGCAATGATGGCTCAATTTGGATCAAATAAGCACTGAGATTTTGGCTCGCTTAGATCCGCATAGCTTACACGTTCTGATGTTCGTTCACTGTTGTTCGCCTCTGCATCAAACAGTGTTTTCTGGTTTGAATGACAATAGTGTGTAGCGAACCAGCTTTTGTGTTTTCAGTCTCTATTTCAGTTTGTTTGCTGTATTGGAACATGTTGAAGATGATTGTGATTGATGTCCATCACAGATTTGCAAATTGAGTTGTTGAGTTCATCCAAATTCTGTTTTCCAATTCTGCTTCAAAGCTTTCTCGGTTTCCTCTACTGCATAAATGATTCAATTCAATTTCATTGATTATGCAGTGGTTAAAAAGTTTAATTGATGATATTAATCATGTTTCAATTGCTGGAAATCAGTATTTACCACTACATCTAAAAATCAGTATTTGAATTCTGTTTTTCCCGAGCCTATACTGTCACAATTTTGTTTGCCAGCTTTGCACCGTGCTGCTCACTCATTGCAGTGTTCTATATCATTTTACAGTAGCTAGCTCATCTTTTCTAAGCTAGATCTAGTTGTTAGGACTCTCTTATGGTTTATTTGATCCAGCCAGCTTAGCTTCTCCATTTTTTTTTGTTAAAATTCTGGTGCAGTTTGCATTTTACTATTGTTTGGCAACTATTTTGCTGCATAAGTCACAACTCCACCTGTGATTTTGAGCTTGTGATTGTTTCTGTGCATAGTAGTTGTTTGAACATGTTTCTTTGAACATTTAAAACTTGTTTGCATGGTTTATTTGATGTTTTCACAGCCAAGGTATCAATTCACATCTTGAACCATTATTTTTTCTTGAAATATGCAAGTGCCTACCTCTTATTGAGATCCTTACTGTTTTGGATCTGTTTCAATACTTTTACAGTCATTTTTGGTGAATTAAAAGTGGTTTGTTACTGTTCATATGGTCAATTTTGAGCCAAACTGATATATACCTTCTACATCACCAAATTTTGCTCATTTTTGGCAAGTGCACAAGTCAAATTCTGCACTAGCTCTTTTCTTGGCTGTTTCATAGCTTTTACAGGTTGAAAATGATGATTAAAACTTGTTGGAGGTATCCTTTGCTCCTTAAAACCACTTCCATTCAAATTCACCATTGTTGTACATCTTTTTCAGCCTTTTAGTTCAGATTTTACCTACTTTTTTTGCTGTTTAGTATTTTTAACCATAGATAAAGTGCATTTTGGATTGGCAAAAGCTAGGTTTCTGTTTCCATATACCATTACGTGATCCATATACCACACATCATTCATAAAAAGCAATTTAAACCCTGCAATCCACTCTTGAAAGTTCAAAAATCAGAAAAATACCAAAACTGTAGTTCATTGTGGCATTTCATCAAACAGTTTTAAATTTCATCAAACAGTTTGCATTGCACAAATTTTCCTCATTTTTTTGTGTCATTTCTTGCTTTTATAATCTGTTCTAGTTCCTTTCCTAGGCTCCTTTTGTTTCCTACCTTTTTTATTCCAGTTGTATCTCACTTGAATTCAATATTTTTGGCTTCCATACTATGCTAGCAAACTGGTTTTTGGGTTAATTAAATTCTGGTGCAGCAGTTGACCATTCTCTCACGGTTTGGTGTGTTTGGAAGTGGTGTGTGACTTCATTTTGAGGTGATCCAAGTTCCACAAGCTTCCTCCAAGAGGGTAGCATCTTAGGGAGTGGGAGTTTGTAGAATTGGACACAAAGGTTGTTCTCCAAGCTGCATTCTTGTGCATTTTTCAGCAGCATTCTCCACCTTTTCCACCACAAATTCAAACACTTTGGAGATAGGATATATTCATCTCTGGTAGCCTACCATTGTATACATACTATAGCTCATTTTATCACTTTTATGACCTTGTATCACGAAACCTTTGAAGTTTAAATTGCTTTACAATTTGTCAAACTTAAAGTAACTTGGGAAAATGCTTTTCAAGAAATTCCAAGTTTACTAAGCAACATTGTAATAGTTAGTTCCCACCTCTTAGAGTGAAAGTGTGTCAAGGGGCTCCAAGTGTCACTTGCACTCTCACCTAGGGTCGTTTATCATTGTTTTCCATTTCCATTCATTTACTTTACTTTGCTTGATTGACTTTTATGTTTTAAGTCTTCGTGATACTTAGGAGCGCGTTTCATTTAGTTAAACCTTCGTTTGGTTTCTAGGAACATAACACCCTTGCATTCAAAAAGGTTTTGAAAGACTTCTATCTAGAAACTTAGGTGAGAAGCGTCAAGAGACACTCTGGCTAAGGAAGGACAAGGTTTCTAAGCTTGTCTATTGTGACTCACCTCTCCTTCCTGGGAGATATTCGGTTTCATCACCTCTAGAATCTTTATAGAAGTCATTCACCAAAAACAAGCAAATTCTCTTTTCAAAAAGTTTTGATTCATACTTGTGAAAGGCTTTTAAATCTTTGTGAAAACAATTTCCCTACTTCACAAGCATGAGTCACTCTAGTGTTCAAGGTAATGTCACTCAAGATCAAGAGAACATAGAGTTAAGAGAAGAACTCAATAGAACCAATACTGAGTTGAATGAGCTAAGGCAAATGGTCGCCACTCTTACTCTCAATCAAAATGGGCACACCCTTGGAGCTCACTCTCACAGGCAAAATCATGATCAAGATGATCATTCCCACCATAGTGAACACCATACCTACCAACCTTATGATCACTATCAACGCCCTCCTAGGCGTCATCACAACCCTAGAGAACATAATGTAGAACCTAAGCTTGACCTTCCTCCTTTCTATGGTAGAGATAATGTTGAAGAATACTTTGAGTGGGAGATGAAGGTTGAACGAATTTTTGAATGCTACAACATATATGATAGGAGGAGAGTGACCCTAGCCACCTTAACCTTTCAAGGTGCAGCCCTTTATTGGTGGACATTCATCATAAGAGATCAAAGGATGCATGGCGACTACACCATCCAATACTGGAATGAATTGAAAGCAGCCTTACACAGGCGACATGTCCCACCCTATTATGCTAGAGAAGTCATGGACAAGCTTCGTCGACTTCAACAAAGAAACATGAGTGTTGAGGAATACCGGCAGAAATTGGAGTTACTCATGTTGAGAGCAGGGATCAAAGAGGAAGAGAGATTCACCATAGCTAGATTTCAGAGCGGATTAAACTATGAGATTAGAGATAAGGTAAAACTTTTACCTTACTTAGATCTCAATGATTTTGTTCAGCTTTGTGTGAGAGTGGAAGAGCAACTTAGAAGAAAAGCTTCCATTAATAAGAATTCACTACAGTAAAACGCTGATTTACCTGCGAGATATTACCAAGGGCCTTCAGTCCCTCGGTAAATACATTTTACCGAGGGTATTACCGAGGGTCATGTGACCGTCGGTACGTTGGTGCTCATTAAACCCCACAGCTTGGGTTTCCTTCACTCTTCGAGCCAAAAATACGAAGCCAGGTCTCATCCCCTTACACAGAAGTCTCGTCCAAACCCTTCCCGTTTCAGAGAACTGTCGTCTCCAACACCACCAAAGTCTCGCTCTGCCCAAATTTCACAAATTCTCGTTCTCGTCTGCCCAAAGCCCTAATCCTAAGGTGTTCCATTGGTTCGTGCTTCCATTCTCTCGTCTACCTCTGTCTTTCCGGTGGCGGTCCATTCTGTTTGGTCTCATCGAGGTTCGTTGTGCGTGTTGCAGGGTGGTTCGTGGTTGTGCGCGTAAGGCTTGTTCGTCGCAGGGGTGGTGGTTTGTGGCTGTACAGGTGAGGCTTCTGCGTCGTAGGAATGTGGAGGGGCTTCCACCGCATTGAGTTTTCTAACAAGTAAGCTAGCTTCAATGAAAATATGATTGACAACTTATGTCAAAATTTCCCAATTGCTTCTTGAAGTCTCTGATCATCATCGTTATATATAAGAAGCCCCCCGTAGGGGCTAAAATGTTTCTCCACATCTGGAGAGTCATGCATTTCTTTTTCTCAAAAAAATGTTGCATCTTGAATGAAGGGTTCCCTCAGGTGAACCGCTGAAGCAATAGGAGCCGGCCACCGGAAATGGCTGGCTGAGTTGTTGGAAAAAAAAAAGAACAGCAAAGCTTGGCCCTGGAAAGGCCGAGCCCAAAAGAACCATCTTGTTGACTTGTGCCCAAGGCGGGCTAAGTAAAAGTGTAGAATGGTATGAAAAATTGTAAATGGGAAGTAGCTCATGAACTAGAAATGAAGTTAGTTCTGCAAAAATAGGTATTATTCCCTCCAATCATTGCTATAATCACCTCTGCATGAAGAGGAGCTTTTAACAATCATGGACATTGGATGTCCCAGCTTTTTTGTACGGTAACATCTAGCTAGTCTTAGGCATTAGCGTTAGGATCAGTCATGTATTTTTATAAATATGTTTTCTCAACTTCATTTCAATTTTCTCAGAAAAGAGTTTTAACCAACCAATCAATTCACAATCTTTTCTTTGGGTAAGGGGAGATTATCTAACTACTGTTTTTTTTCTTCTTGCTTTTTCCTGTAAATTCAATGTGGCTAAACTATGGGAGTATAAGCCCAATCCACTAATCCTTAGGAGGGATAGTGTTTTTTTCCCTTTGAAGGTACAATTCCATCTTCTTTAGGAAATGTGACTTCTTTGATTACACTTGACTTATCAAATAATCAACTCGAAGGTTCAATTCCAACATTTTCAAGAAATTTTACTTCTTTACTTACTCTTGATCTCTCATACAATAAACTTTCAAGTCTGACAGATCAATTTGGGGTTTATAAAANTATTGTCACACTAGATTTTCGTAACAACAAAATTGGTGGAGAACTTCCAAAATCACTTGGAAAACTTTCATCACTGAGATATCTTTATCTGTCCAAAAATCAACTTGGTGGAAACCCATTTGAAAGTCTTAGACCGCTTAATGAATTGTCATTGCTTGATATTGGTGATAATCATTTTGAAGGAGTTGTCATGGAAGATCATCTTTCAAATCTTACCAGCTTGAATGAGTTTTATGCATCAGGAAACAATTTCACTCTAAAAGTGGATCCCAAGTGGAATCCTACTTTTCAACTTACTTATTTGGACATGAACTTCTGGAAATTAGGTCCCAACTTTCCATTGTGGATTGACTCAGAAAACAACCTTGACTACTTAGCAATGTCTAACACTGGGATTTCTGATTACATTCCATCTTGGTTTTGGGAAACATTTTCTAAAATTTCTTTTGTGAATCTCTCTCACAATTATGTCCATGGCAACCTTGGGGCCACAACAACTATTCCAATATCTATTTATGCTATTGATCTGAGTGCAAATAACTTATGTAGATTTTGCTCTAACTCCAAGTGATGGTATTCAAACGTTATTAGTGAAAGCATTTTGCTCTTCTTTTCTTGCGAATGTCTGAAGGCATATCATTATCTGTTATTGTAAAATGTTGAGAAACTTGAAGGTTGTGACTTAGAGTTGTTAAACTTTTATTATCGATGATTAGAATGGATTCTATGGAACTTGTATATTCTTTAGACATTGCCTTTCATAAAGAATATAGTAAATATATACCTTACACTTTGATGAATTCGTGTATGCCATTTGTTTGGTATATTGAAGAGAAACATTGGGGAATATGATTACTTAAATTTTACTTTTATAACTCATTTAGAAGGCCTTGAGTATTTGGTTGTTCTTATAGAATTTTTTTTTCTTTATATCTGTTAAAATTCACCTTGAAATTCATAAACCATGCTGGGACCCTGATTTTTTTTTTCCTTTTTTTGGTTAAGTTATTTTTTGTTACCGAAACACATGCATCACATTTGAAAATTGCTATTTATTTTCCAACATTAAATGCTCTGTTCATAAGTATATTGTCACTATTGTGTTTTGAAACAAGAGTATAAGAAATAACTAGATAGTCAAAGTTATGACATTTAGAAATTGATATGTCAAACTTATTTTCCAATATCATATCCTCTGATATGTTTTTCCTTCGATCCCTCTTTGTATCTTTAATTTCATTATCTTTATAGCTTTTGTCCTAATTTCCTTTTGTTTTCCAGTATTCATGAGTAACGACTTTCCATTTCTTGAATTTGTGCTTAAGATGTAATTGATTTTTATTAAGATTTTGTGCTTAATGTGCAGGAAGATTGAACAATCTACATTCGACCATCTTACTGAAACGGCTTGCAGAAAGAGATTGGTACAAAATATTCCTCTTAGTGTAGTAATTTCTCTATGTGATTATAAATTAGTAGATTTGAAATTAAATTAGTAGATTGTAAAATTTGGCTTTTATGTAAATTAAAATTATTTGTAGAGAAGATAATTCAAAACACT
>NW_014542727.1:34864-36709 GCF_000741045.1 Vigna radiata var. radiata
TATTTGCTATGTTATATTATTTTCATTCTTATCTCATGAATTTTATCTTGTTCTAAAATGTTGTGAATGTTGAGTTTCAATTTTAACTTATATTCATNGGAGTTTTATGATATTGTATACATTGAGTGGTTTGAANNTGATNGTGAAATATGTAAGAGGTTTCCCCCTTTGAATTGACAAACTTATGAATGGTTTGAAACTGATTGTGAAATATGTAAGAGGTTTCCCCCTTTGAATTGAAAAATTCTTCTCCTTCTCCACTTCCTAATAAGATGCCACCTTGGTTGGAAAATGTTTGTAAAACTGGACTACACCACAAAGTCTTCAGAACACCACAATTTCACACATAAATTAGCACTAAAGCAGATCAAAAAGTGCACCAGAAATGGTCACTGGACANCACCAAAATATGACTTGAATTGGTCAATTTTAAGATGCCAAAAATCTTACAAGCAATACAAATAAGTGTAGAATAGAAGTAGGCACTCAAATGGATTCTAAGAAAGGTTCTACCATAGTTGCCTTAGTTTGGAAGTGAACTAGTGAATTTTGAGATAAATGTGTTTCTTTATTGGCTCAGTGTCTAAACATCTCGAAATTGAGGATACAAAGTTGCTAAAAAAGTCAATTTATGTTTCCAAACTTGTTTATGCATAATCACCCATTAAACCACCAAAGTTGGCCTAAAATTGGAAGTGGACCACTGATTTTTTGGTGTAATCTGTTTCTTGGATGTTTAAGTGTTTGCACACATCCAATTTGCTGATATTAACTTGCTTGAAGTCTTAATTGAGCCTTAGATACACTACCATTCCTTTTTACCACTGNAGTCCCATTTTTTTAGCCTTTTCTGGTGTAGTTTTAAGATTTGGCTTGCTGTTTGAAAGTTTCTAACTTTTCGAAATTGGTCATACTACTAAAAGTGACCTTTAATACACTAAAAGTGCATTAAAAATTTATTTCAAAGTCTGATACATTAACCTATTTTGAAAACTTATTCCAGTGGACTACTACAATACAAGACATCAACACAAGCATTGGTCGAAGGAAACAAGTTATAATTGTAAATATTTAAAACAAAAGATATAATCACTTTAAACAAACTTAGTTATGAAAGTATCTTTACATATCCTTCCATCAACATTACCTCACCTATGCTAGAAAAATTCACCTAGACATCAATAATCTAGAAAGTATTTCCACATCTATAATAAAGAATACTTGTTGAGAAAGTGAATGAGTGTTGAAATACTTGTTGGGAAAACCAATGAGTGCTGAAATGAGTGAGAAGTTGGGCAGACAAAAACAAACGTGTTTCTTTTTGACTCCAAGAATCATTAGTTTTAACAAAACTTAACAACAGTAATATAAGCACGAATCTAGATTAGCATCAATAGTGAAAGAGACTAACAAAAAAATAGAGTGGTTACTCATTGACTACTAAAATTGTTGTTTGGCTTGCTGGTGTAGTACCTTTAATACACTAAAAGTGCAAAGAATTGAAAGTCTATTAAAGTACTCACCAAAACAGTAAACTAACTATTTACACAACTTATAAAAGAGAAAAGAAAGATAAAAATGAAGTCTCAATTGAAAAATTACAAGAAAAACAGAATTTGACTATTGAACACCTATAAACAGACTAAAGTAGGTGAGAATTTCGAAATTCACCTAAATTAGCCTAAGAATATCTAATGACACATCAAACAACTTTTTATCATCAATTGAAACATGTTCAAATCATGGAAACAACCAAGAAATATATATGTATGTTTTTGTATATTGTATGTTCATTTATTAGGCTACTTCTAGATGGAGTTAAGTAGTCATTTAAAATCCTATGGT
>NW_014542727.1:37039-55095 GCF_000741045.1 Vigna radiata var. radiata
GGTAAAAATAGTATAAACACTTAGAACCTACAAAATATTTGGAAGTACTCTATAAAAGAGAACTTCAATAGTAATTAGTTGTGTCCCCTAACTTTAATACANAGGGCCTTAG
This sequence comes from Vigna radiata var. radiata, assembly GCF_000741045.1. Lineage (NCBI taxonomy): Eukaryota > Viridiplantae > Streptophyta > Magnoliopsida > Fabales > Fabaceae > Vigna > Vigna radiata. Next base: position 37,152 of record NW_014542727.1, read on the forward strand.
GATGTGTAATGTATTTCAATACTTAGGACTTCTCTTTGCATACACTTATNGTATGCTTATGAAAGTAGTATTCAATTTTCCTTCCATGTTCGACTTAAGTAGTAATAGGTTTATTACTTAGGTCACATGAAGTGTTGTTGATTTCGCTAAGTTTACCTTTGTTTGCCTTGTCACAGAACATGGCCCATTTTCTCAACCATCGTGCATGGATGTACGATCGTTGTCATAGCGGAAGGAGAGGTTTGAAGGAATCTTTTGTCATCGGAGTTAAAGAGTTTGTGGAGACGGCTCGACGATGTCAATATTATGCTATTGATGGAGGGATTCAATGGCCATGCATCAAGTGTGAATGTACAAGGATTTTGAAAGATGAAGATGTTAAAGTTCACCNATACCGAAAAGGGTTCATGCCTAATTACACGGTTTGGACATTTCATGGTGAAGAAATTCCTTCGACCTCCAATAGAGTTGAAAATCGGCATACTTCAGGTTTGAATACTGTTGTACATACATCTGAGCTAGATCAATTTGCCTATATGCAAGAGATGGTCGACAATGCTCTTCGTCGACATGAAGAACAAGAAGCAAACGATAGTCATGATGAAGAGTCTCCAAATGAAACCACTCAGAGGTTTTACAAATTACTGACGTAGGCAAATCTACCTGTATTTGAAGGTTCATCTGAGTCAAAATTGTCAGTGTCCATTAGACTCTTGGCTGGCAAATCTAATTGGAACGTTCCCAATCAAGCAGTGGATCACTATACAAAGTTGATTTTAGATTTGACACAACCAAACAATTCTATTCCAAAGAACTGTTATCAAGCCAAACGATGTGTTTCAATGTTGGGATTGGAAGCCAAGAAGATTGATTGTTGTGTTAATGGATGTATGTTATTCTATGACAATGACAGTGGAAAAAATGATGCATTGTTGGTTGAATGCAAGTTTTGTTGCTCTCCTCGATATCATACGATGCATGTAGGACAAAGGCAAAAAAAACCAATTCCCTTAAAGTCAATGTTCTACTTGCCCATTATTCCAAGATTACAAAGGATGTTTACTTCAATGCAAACATCACAACACATGAAATGGCATGATGGTAACAAAACTGAAGGACTTTTGCGTCATCCTTCTGATGGTGAAGCTTGGAAGCACTTCAATCGTAAACATCCGTCCTTTGCTAGTGAACCGCATAACGTGAGACTTGGTTTATGCTCTGACGGGTTTACCCCATACATTCAGGCGTCTGCATCACCATATTCATGTTGGCCGGTGATAGTTACCCCATACAATCTACCTCCTGAGATGTGTATGACAAAGCCTTATATGTTTTTAAGGTGTATAATTCCAGGTCCATCTAATCCTAAATCAGCGATTGATGTTTATTTGGAGCCTCTGATTGATGATTTGAAGAAGCTATGGAATGGAGTTTGGACGTATGATGTTTCAAGGAAGCAAAATTTCCTTATGAGGGCAGCTTTGATGTGGANTATTAATGACTTTCCAGCGTATGGCATGTTATCTGGTTGGAGCACGCATGGTTGATTAGCTTGTCCATATTGCATAGAACATACAAAGTCATTCCAATTGAGTTATGGTCGGAAAAGTAGTTGGTTTGACTGTCATCGACGATTCTTGCCTATTGATCACCCCTTTAGAAGAAATAAGAAGGCATTTCGGAAAGGGCANGTCGAAACANATATGCCNCCGCCNAAGTNGACCGGATCACACGTTTGGAGAAGAGTTAAAGACTATCCAAAAGTCACTGAATTTGGACAGCATAGGATAGATGGGTTTGGAGAATGGCATAATTGGACAAAAAGAAGCATATTTTGGGATCTTCCCTATTGGAAAGACAACTTGCTAACACATAACCTGGATGTCATGCACATAGAAAAAAACTTCTTTGACAACGTCTTGAACACCATTATGAATGTTGTTGGTAAGACAAAAGATAATGACAAAGCAAGAAAAGATTTACCTCTGATATATGCACGAAAAGACTTAGAGTTGAAGGAGCAAGCTAACGGTCGATTCTTCAAACCAAAAGCAAACTACGCCATCTCAAAAGATGAGGCAAGAATAGTGTGTGGATGGATCAAAGAGCTTAGAATGCCAGATGGGTATTCTTTTAACTTGTCTAGAAGTGCCAATGTTCAGAATGGTATTATTCAAGGCTTGAAGAGTCATGACTGTCATGTATTCATGGAGACTTTCATCCCTCTTGCGTTTAGTTGTTTGTCACAGCATGTGTTACATCCACTGATAGAAATCAGTAACTTCTTTAAAAATTTGTGTTGCACGACACTAGAGGAAAATTGCCTAAGAAAGATGGATGAAAATATCCCAATTATTCTCTGCAAATTAGAAGAATATTCCCTCCTGCATTCTTTGATTCAATGAAGCATCTTCCAATCCATCTTGCATATGAAGCTTGGCTTAGGGGACCAGTGCAATACAGGTGGATGTATCCCTTTGAATCCAAACGTTCAGTTAAAAATAAAGCTAGAGTAGAAGGCTCAATTTGTGCAGCTTACTTACACAGAGAGACAACATATTTTTGTTCACATTATTTCAAAAACTTCATGTTGTCCCCCAATAATGTCAGAAACGAAATGCAATGGAAAGCTGAACCTCGTCAAGGTTCAATATCAGTTTTTCGACAATCAGGCCGTCATGCGGGAAAAGAATTCACTCATTGGTTAACTAATGCTGAATTCAACTCTGCTCATGTCCATGTCTTAATCAATTGCAGTGAAGTTAAGCCCTACCTTGAGTACGTCATCATCCAACTCTTACGTTTGCAATGGTTAAATAGTTATACACTAATTCATTTCTTTTGTACCAGATCATTTCTTGTAGCTGAGCAAGTCGTAGAAGGAAATGCTTCTGCTAGAATACACTCTAAGTTTCCCCAATGGTTTAGAAATCAGGTTCGTACTTTTTCCTATGTTTTGAGCAAGGTTAATTTGACTCTTGCTTTAAATTTTTTTTGGTATCTTTGTAGGTTTTTAATGAGGCAATAACTCCCATGGTTCAAGAGTTAAGACATCTCTCCAATTGGCCAATGAGATGTGTGAAAGAATGGAACACTTACTTCATCAATGGTTAAAAATTCCATACACATGAATGGTCTAAAGGAAAGAAAACAACAAATTGTGGTGTCTACGTCAAGGGTCTTACTGAAGGTTCTTATGATGATTTCTACAGCATCATTCATAAAATATATGAGCTAGAGTACAACAACACTACTTCTCCAAATAGAGTAGTAATTTTTTATTGTGAATGGTTTTCTCCTTCTAGAGCTGGTACTAGAGTGGATCCTAGGTTTAACATTGTCGAACTTCACATGAGAAACAAATATAGACCGTTTGATCCTTTCATTCTTCTAACTAATGTCAAATAGGTTTATTATGTGCCATATCCGCCATTCCGCAATATTGACAAGCGTGGTTGGACTGTAGCAATATAAACCAAGCCTAGAGGTCGCATTGACTCAAATGAGGTTGAGGAAGATGTTCCCTACCAACTTGACCAAATGTCACAACCACAAGATAATATTGAAGTTGAACGTATAACCACATTGTGCGACCCTGATGGTGATGGAGATGAATTAGAAGCACTTTCATAAGGTGATGATGATGATGATGATCAACAAGAAGAAGAAGAAGAAGAAGAAGAAGAAGAAGAAGAAGAAGAAGTAGAAGAAGAAGAAGATGATGATGATGAAGAGGATGAAGAAGAAGATGAAGATGATGACGACGATGAAGAAGATGAAGATGAAGATAATGATGACGATGATTGAATGTTCGACTATCTTAAATATTGTAGCAAATTGAACTATCATTTCAATAGAGTGATCCTTCCTTATTTGAAATAATTTGACTATCTTAACTTTAATTTGTAGTGATCCTTCCTTAGTCTTTTCTATTGCTTCACTTTATTTGTAAACATATTCAATGCAGTAATGACAGGAGAAGGTTCAGACCGTCCTGGTAAAAGAGGAAAGGGGGTAGCCAGGCCTAAAAAAAGGCAACGGAAGACCACAAAGTATGTACTTAGGGTGCCTGATACACTACCTACCCCTACTCCTGTAGTACACCCTCCCCCTACTCATACAGTACACCCTCCTCCTACTCCTGCAGTACCCCTCCCCCTACTCCTGCAGTACACCCTCCCCCTACTCATATAGTACACCTTCCCCCTACTCATACTATACACCCTTCTCCTCCTACCCCTGCAGAAGAGCCTATTCCTCCCCCTGACCCTACTTCTATACCTTCCTCATCTACTAGACCGCCTTCTGAGACTACCACACCATTTACTGATGGTGATGATGATGTTGACCCGTTCCTCCATGATCGACCATGGATTGAGCCATATGGAAAAGGGTAAGACTTTAATCCCTTTTTTAACTTTGATTGATGTTTTAAACATTGTCTTATTTGAGATAACTTTTATTTCTTTATATGAAGGTTTATTCCATCCAGGGTTGCTTCCCAGGCCATCACACGATCAATTAAGCAACAGTATTTGACTCCATAGCCTACTTGGGGAGCAATACCTATACATGACAAAAAGCCATTATGGGAGCGTTTTAAGGTGAACAACACTTTAAACTAATTATCATTCATATCTTACCATGTCTTAATCAATGTTTGTTTTGTTCATCATTGCAGATGAAGGTGCAGTGGAAAGCTGAACATGAAAGTCAAATACATAGAAATCTTCACATGAAAGCATCTCATCGGCTCTCAGAGATGTTTAGGGATGCCCGAATTGTAGGGGAGCGCCCTTACTGGATGGGAGAAATCATTTGGAACTCTTTGCTTGGACATTGGAATTCAGTAGAGTTTCGCAAGAAGGGTGCACAATCCCAAAAGAACAGAGCGTCTGAAAAGGGTGGTGCCTTGCATACTGGCAGGTCAATCACAATTCACGAGCATGCCATTCATATGGTAAACTTTCTTTAGTTTTCTATTTATTTCATATATAACTTATGTATTTTCTATTTCATATACACTAATAAGTCCCAATTATATGACAAGCACAAGCTCTTGGACGGGCGGTCCATGTTGACCAGGTCTTTGCACAGACCCATATTCGGAAGGGCACTAATGAATTTGTTGATGAAAGATCTCGCAAGACTCATGTAAATACCAGTCCTAGTATTAGTAATCCACGTGATTATGTAATTGTATATTGGCCCTGACATTGTTTTTAATGTTTCAATAGGAAGAATTTTCTACGAGACTTTCACAAGTTAGATCCGAATATGGGTCAGCTCCTACACCGAATGATGTGAGTAGTGCAGATGATGACATCCGTAGGACACAGTGTTGGGTCGATGTTGTTGGTGGGAAGAAAAAGGGGCGAGTCTACGGTGCAGGACAACTTGCTTCAAACTATACAGCATCGAGAGGAGGTACATTGAAGCACCAACCTTCTTCTTTCACCCCTTCTGCTGACGAGGCCATTCAGCGCTTGACACAGCTACTAGAGCAACGTGACCAGGAAAACTGTGCATTGAAAGAACAATACACTGACTTGAGAGACGAGTTTTCAAGCTTCAAGTCCTTGGTCATGAGAGCGCTGCCTCAAACTTCAGACACTCCTTCCACTGTCCCTCCGACCCAGCCACAACCCTCCTCGTCACCCGCCGTCCCTCATCAGCCCAGATCAGTCCAGCCCACACCAGTCCAACCATCTACAGATGAGCAGGATGATGAAGATACGTCTGAAGACTTTGTAAAATTTTAGTTTCATTTTGTTATTGATCATAGTGCTGTTAGTACATTTAGATGTTAGTACATTATGATATTGGGACATTTGTTTTTTATTAGAATTGAATGATATTACTATTATGATATTATTAGAACGTAATGGATGTCAATACATTATGATGATAATACTTTATGATTTTTCATCAATGAACGAAATATTTTGTGATGGACAATATATATGTAGTTTGTTTGTGGATTGAAACTGTTATGCAAGTCTGTGTATGTTGTGTACACTGTAGGTATGTGTGGTTGGACAAGAAAAACAAATACAACACACTTATCCCTGCATCATACCGAAGGCTTTACCGAGGGGCAAAAGCCTTCGGTATTTACCCAGGGCCGAAAGCCTTCGGTAATTTCCGAGGGGCTAAGGCCTTCGATAATTACCGAGGACTTTTGGCCTTGGGTAATTACCGACGGCTTTTGGCCCTGGGTAATTACCGAGGGTCAAAAGCCCTCGGTAAAAATAGCGACGACTTATTTACCGAGGGATTTTGGCCTTCGGTAATGCCCTTCGTTACTCCAAGTATAGAAGAGATTTTAAGAGGGAGGGTAGTCCATTAAGGTCTGAAAAACCTCAAGAAAAGGAAAAAGAGAAAGAGAAAGTGAGAGGTAAAGAAAAAGAGAGAGAGCGAGAAAGAAATACCCTTCACAAAGAGTCTTCAAAAGAAAAAGGGGTAGAGAGACTAGGTGCTTTAAGTGTGGAGAGAGAGGACATTATTCTTCCGAGTGTCCTCACAAAAGGTCTACTTATATCTTGGACCACCAAAGTAAAAATGAAGATTCTTCTAGTGATTCATATACTTCCATATCTGAGGAAGAAGCCTTACCTTGTGAAGGTGAGTTATTGTTGGTTAGAAGACTTCTTGGAAGTCAAACCAAAGAGCTAGAACAATCTCAAAGGGAGAACCTCTTCTGCACAAGATGCAAAGTTTTTGAAAACACTTGTTCATTAATTGTGGATAGTGGTTCTTCTAGCAATTGTTGTAGTTCTAGAGTGGTGAACAAATTAGCCTTGCCTACTATTCCTCATCCCAAGCCTTATAAGCTTCAGTGGATAACAGAGGATGAAGAAATGGTAGTGAACACTCAAGTAACTGTAACATCCCGAATTTTTGAGATGTCATGGTGTAAATTTTTATTTTCCGAAACGCATTATTTCCAGAAACATTTTCGAAAGATAATAAACTTTATTCGATTAAAATTGCGACAACAAAACTTAACCATAAATATTGTCTGGAAGTCTCATGAGATCATTTGTACATAAAAGTACCAAATCGAAATACTTTTAAATACTATAAAATAGATAATAAAACCCCGAACATAATGTCCCAACTCTCGTTAGCTACTCAGATCCGATCTTATCTTCAAACCATCTACTTCCGTACAAGTACGATCATCGTAGGTGGAAACCACAACCACAAACTTGCAAAGGTGAGCAACCAGGAATAACATCATATCATATAACATAGTAAAACAGCATGAAGCATAAACTAAAACTAATCATGACAACATATATCCACTCATAATTAATAACACAACCACTCCATTCGCATTCTCAATACTATCCATTAATTCATCAAACACAAGATGATACTACACTGTATATAATATTACGACTTTATATACAACACTACAACATCTTATATAAATAATACGACTTCAAATAAATCATATAGACATAAAATTACTACAATACATAAAAAGAACACATTCAACTTTTACTATTTATTTTATATACATAATAATCCTTTTGTGTCATATCATAACGTTTATATATTTTATTAACCAAACAGCAAACTATCTTTATTGCATTTTTATATAATTTAATTTCGTAACAAAGAAATTTCAATCACCTGACAACCTTAATAATTCTACTATTTATGAAAATATCATACAATAGTATTAAATAAAATTTAAGTTAGCTGAATAATCTTGATACCGTTTCTCTGGTAATTAAACAAATCCTAAATTTCCATTTCTTTTTCACTTTTCTTTTCTTGGGACCTACACCATTTAATACCCATAACATAAAATATCACAATAAGGACTTCCAATTCTACTGTTCACATACTATTTAGACATGTAATAGGAAAACAAATTATGTAACCTAAAAGAAAAATTAATCACTGCATTTAATACATGAACCTCTCTCATATATTATTTGATAATTTATTATTTCATAACCAAAAACCGACAATCATTAAGATGATTTACTATTTCATAATACCAGAATATTATGTGATAACATTATTATAATGAACCACGGAACTTTGCCTTTGCATGAAGAATGGCTAAATAAATTACACGAACCTGTTAAAAGCAAAAGTAAATAACACGTACAATGAGGTATATTAATTCATGAATAAAAACTATAAGCCTCTTCTACGTTACCTAATATATTAACCCCTTTTTCATGCATTCATTACTTGCTTAAAAACACCAACCCAGTAGAAACTACTGCATACAAAAACAAAAAAATTTATAACACCAAACGAAAGTCCCATCTCCTGCTACAACCAATTAAACAATAACATCCTTTCTAGTCCAACTCTAATCTAATTCAACAGACTTTCGCACCATCCCATTGTGTAATCCAACTTATTGCAGTGATATTCATTGAGATAACAGTGGTGGAAGCAAGACGAAATCAGACCCAACTAGCCACCAAGGTACACAACCATATTATGGAAGATCAAAACCACGATTATACGTTCTAAAACAACAACAATGATCAGATACATTCATTTCATGGGTATCCCACGCTAAGCACACCAAATAAAATAAGCAACATCATCTCCTTACACACACATGTACTCATTCTCATAATTTACAGAATTATGAATAAACACAACAACAAAGTAATGTCAACCCCCCTTACGGCACAAAATACCCTTTAAAACCAATGATACATGCAAAACACAAATACACAACATGAGAAATTTGGTCCCTCCCCTTACCTCACTTCCCAGCGGTTAAGCATCAACCTTGGATTCCTAGCCACCTCCAAGTGCTTTCCTTTTCAATGGTTGGTCTCCAAACCCTTCATTCTCACTTGCTTCACTCACGGACATTCACTAGAGAAGATTTGGTTTTCCACTCTCTCACAACTCTCACTATTTCTACTGTTGGATATAGGGTTAGGGTTTTTTCTTCTTTTTCTCCCATGGTTTCTCTCACGGTTTTCCTCTAACCCGGTTTGAGGGTTCCTCTCCTTTCACTTAACCTCCCAAAAATATCTCCCCCCTCTTTCTTGATGTTGCCCTCTTTTTTATTTTATTTTATACTTTTCTAAGACCCAAACCATTCCAACTATCCGATATTCTCTCCCCAAGACTCGTTGTACATAACTCCCACTAGCTGACCAAAATCTCCTCTCTTGACATTTTTCCATTCCTACTACATTAACCCTATCCTTTAAGATTAAAAATTATGTTTTGAAAAATATTAAAAATACCCTTAATAGAGAATGAGAAGAACAAGACCTTCTCTAGAAGCATATCAAATTTAAACTTATTTGCGTCCCTGTGTGCTATATGATGAAAGCCAAAATCCTTATATAACTTTTTCTCTCTTAGCCCAAAAAAAATATGACCCATGCCAAGAATAATTAAAGAGTTTCTTTCTCCCTCACGTAAATACCTCTACATGCCAAAAAGAACAAAATAAAATATAACCCAGAAATAAATGTTCTCCAATTTCTCTCTCCTAAGGTCAAAGGGTCAAAACAAAAGAAAAGAAAGAATTAAATCTCTTTCATCCTAAATGCTACAACCACTGTCTCACACTTTCTTCCCTCCATTAATGCTTAAGAAACCAATGAGCATGTGACATTAAGCACCCAAGGCAATGGTAGCAAGATTTTGACACAGGTTCATAGGATTTCAAGCACATACACAAACCATTAGGACAGTGTTATCAAACTGAAACTATAACACGATTAATTACATTTCAACTTTACTTACTCCCATCCAAAAATTAAGATAAAAACAATTATTAGTTACTTCATATCCTACTCCTAAACAATATTATCACCAACAAAATACCATAATTAAAAATTTTAATATTAGAAATTATAAAAATAAAAATAAAATACATTTTTATTTTACTCGGGTCTTACAGTAACCATACCAATATCCATTGGCAAATATGAAGAAAATATTTTATGTGATGTTGTTCCAATGGATGTTGGGCATGTTTTACTTGGTAGGCCATGGCAATATGATCATAGTTCCACTCATGATGGCTATACCAACAAAATAACTTTCCTCCATAACGGGAATAAAATCACATTGATTCCTCTTCGACCTGAACAAGTGAAAGAGGATGAGATACAAATCAAAGAAAGAATTGAAAAAGAAAGAAAACAAGAAAATAGGTTGGACAAGCAACCTTCTCACGAAAACATAAAGGAGTCAAAGGTATGCATGATGTTAACTCCTTCTTTAGCAGGTAAATACCTTGACTATCCTTCTCAAAAACATCACTTTGATTCTCCATTTCATCATGGGGAATGTTCCAAGTTAAGCGACAAAAAGGCCAACATTTCTTCTAAAAAAATTTTTGTAACAAGGCCTTCATTTGATATTCTTCTTTTTGCATATCTCTTATTCCTCATGCTCATTTTTGCTATCTTTTGTAGATATATTTTTGATCCAGGAGGACAATAAAACCTAAAGTCGTGCTTCTTCTTTCTTCCAGATTTGAGGACAAATCGTTTTTAAAGAGGGAGGGAATGATGTAAACCCCTAAAGGGACTTCCCATCCAAAGAGGCATCAACTACACTAAGACTATGAAAGGGAAGTTGATTGAGAACTTAATCTTTTCTTTCTAAAGTCTTAGCATGTTTCTCTCTAACTAAATACATTATACTATGTTTTGTAGGGCATTAATAAAGGTTTGCAAACACTTAGATGAATAACCAAGCAGGGAGAAGCAAAGGAGCTTAGGTTGAAGACCTTGCTACTAGCGCTCAACGGCAAGCTTCTACCACTCCGCGGTGATGAGAGTCATCTTCTTCCTTGAGCATGTGTTTCAGATGGAGCACCTTGCCAGCTGGACAAGCTTCCTCCGCAAGCTACCTTGGTTTTCCATCACGTGCCTATGTAGACTAGCTTGCACAGCAAGATTAGGAGCTCTCATTCATCTATAAATAGAGAGTTCCATCCTTTGTAAATACGACTTTGAATTGATAATGAAATGCTGTTGAGATTTCTCCAGGTATTCTTTTCAGAGTTCAAACACTTTGTGCCTATTCTGCACATTCTCCTCTAGCTTCCTTCCCTTTTGGAAGGCTTTTGGAGCTTGAGATTCATTGATTCACCTACACACCTTCATTAAGAGATCCATCAAACACTTACTGTTCCTCATCTTCATCCATCTATCCGCTGCTTTCTCTAGTTTTGGAAGTGTTCGTGATTGAATTGCAAGGATGCTTCCATCACTTCCTTTAAGTTTCACAGACCTGCATTATTTAATCCAACAAGCAACAGGTATATTGAAGTTTCAATTCAACAAAAGAATTAGTTCATTAGTGTCAATCAAGTGAAATAAGAAAATTGTTTGTTCTTATTGATCATCATCAATGAACCAAGCTTGTCAAATTATATAGCAACACCAGAAAACAAGAAAACCCAATTGGTCAAGTGTGACAAAATCTGTTTTGAACAACTTTGAGAATTTGAAATCTACACTTTCAAGTGTACAAATAAGTTCAATCAACAAGTTTTCAAAATCTTTTTGATCATGTAAAATGCTTCTCAAATCAAAAATTGTATAAGCCAAATTGATAGCACCATTCAATTTGAGAAAATGAACTTTACAAAATTGGAAGGAAAGTGCAAAATTTTCCTCACGGCCAAGGCTACTTAGCTTTGGGTGCAACCTCACAAACTCACTTTCTGAACTGTTTTAGGGTGTAGGCTCTCCTTTAGCATGTTTGTTTTAGGTTCAAAACACTCAATCTTTCATTCACTTTGGTATGGAATTGCTCTCTCAAAATTTGGCTATAGGAGTTGTCAATTTTTCACTATTTTTCTCACTATAGAATGATGTTTCAGGAAGTTATTTTTCCTTGTTGTATAGGCACTTAGATCAAGAGCTATACAAGTTTCCAGCCCTCAAGATGCTACCACTAGCATGAGACATCATCCTAGAACAAATTCTACACCAATAACCATCTGAACAGTTGTGGCATAAATGACTTAAAATTGGTGGTTTCAATAAGTGACAATGCATAACAGCTGTGGCATTGTAATTTGAACCATATCAGCAACTTTGAATCATCAAAACAGACTTGTTTGAACTCTATTTGGGCACCAAACAGAACTGCATCTCAAATTCACCTTGTCACTTCCTAATTTAACTCAAAATGTGATGGTTTAAAATGCAAATATGCATATAGGCTATGTTTTGACCAAATGAACAGTGCTAGCAACTTTAAACCATCAATTTAAGCTCACTAAAACTGTAAAGTAGCAAAGAAACAGCAGATTTCCAAAATTCACCTTTGTTATACCAAATTATGCAGTAAAATGCACCAAATAACCACCAAAACCAAGTTTGATTAATTCAAAAGCTATAGCAACAATGAAAATGACTCAAGGAAGTCTTAATACACTAGATCAAGCTGCCAAATTATCAGCTAGAATGAATTAAATTCAGATTAGATATCCAAGGATTTTTAAGCACGGTGAAAAGCTTGAAATAAGACCAAAACAGTAAGGTGCTTGTGAAATTATGGTAACCAAGCTATGCTAATTGCAATTCATTGCTTGTTCTTGGTTTGCCACACCTTTGCACCTTTAACCAACACCAAACAGTGGTGAAAAATACACCAAAGCAGATTGTTCCAAGAATAAACCAGTAGAAATTACTTTGAACTAGTGTAACAAAAAACACTATTAAAAGCATCACATAACAACTTTGAATAATAAATTAGGCTTGGCTTAATTCATCATCAAGCTAGACTTTGAATGTTAAATGCTTCCTTATGAGCTGAATTCTACAATATATGACTGTCACACGATTTTGAAGATGGTCACAAAAGTCCTGAAAAGTCAAACAAAAGCATGATCAACATAATTTTCTTAGCATGATAGAAAATTAAATTTTTTTAAAATCTTATATTAACTAAAACTAAGGTAAATTAAATTTTATTTTATAAGTTAATTTTATAAAATTTAAATTATATTAAAGTATTGCAGTGAAGATGCTTGATCATTTCATGAATTAATAAAAAAATTAATTAAAGATTATCACAAATCTTAAGACTGTGAAAAGGATTGAATTCACGTAAAGATGTGATTTAGGAACAGAGACAAAAGTATTGTCTCTTGATGGAATTGTTGGAACCTTTTGACTTTCTTTCTCAACCTTTGCAGAAGCAAGCTTCCGTATTCACCTATGATTACCCTTTTCCATCACTGAAAAAAAATTTATTAGTTTTTCAAAAAGGCAAAAGGAAAAACTATCTCAAACAAATGCAATATTTCCATAAAGAAATTTCTTATCTCAAACAAATGCAATATTTCCATAAAGAAATTTTGAAAGGTTTGAGCCAATTACATCTTCTGCATTGTTTTAGAAATTATTACTTTGAACAAAGGATGTTGACTCAACAGTGCATTATAGTTATTCTCCATCCATCTCAGAAGACAACTACAACTGATAATGCCATATTAATTAGAGCAAAAGTTGCCATCACACATATTGTAGAGCACAAGAACGAAATGTTCATGATTAAATTTGACATAAGAAAAATACTAGCCCATTTCTCACAGATTTAACATAACAGAGGGAAACTTGCCTTTGAGAAAACTTTAACTTATTACTCGAGATAATACCCACAATTCAAAACGTGAGAAGTTTTAAATCAGATAAAACTTATGGACCATATTCTTAGGTTGTAATAAGCCACATTGAAAAACAAAAAATCTAGTTGACGACCTAATAGCAGCAAAAACAAGGCATACCCATTAATGTATGGCACAAGGTATATGTCTCTGTTTGACTCAGCCATCCATGTTTGCAAATAATTTTGTTTGATTTCAGCTGTATTACCACAACGTACATGTTATAGAAAATTTATGAAAAATAATTTTCCCAAATTGTCTAATTGGACAATTCAAAATTTAATACAAACGATTAAAAGATTAATCGTTTGTGTTAAATTTCAAAAGGGAACTAAGTTTCACTCAGTGGTTTGATACTAATGCATGTCAATTGTAATAACATAACTAAACTTAATCACATGCATATACTAACAATCTGCAAACACATGCATACCTAAACGTCAATATGAAATCATACAAAAAAAAACCAATAAAATGCAAATTCAAAGTGCCAACATCATATACAAAAGCCAATAATATCCAAACAAATTAAGTTTTCAAGAAACAAGCTAACCTTTTTAGCAAATTATATATAACCAAATGAGATAGATGTCATAGTGCACGCCCAAATATAGGTCAGAAAAGCAGTCCAAAAACAGTCGAAAACGCAACCCAAGAAGATGTTTGAAACTAGAACAAAACGCAATGAAATGTAATTATAATCGGTTCAAATGAAAGCTTTTTCATCAAAGACTAATTTAATCGGAGCAAAACTAAATTTAAACGTTCAAAAACACAGAAAACGAACCTCTAATGGCGCGGCGAAGAAAATCTCTCGATGAAGAAGACGATGAATAGTGGAAACTGCTCGCGGGTTCGCGTTCTGAAGTTTATGTTACTATAAACGTCGGTAAGCTATCGCGATTGACATCTGTAAGGTTATAGACGTCGGTCCTCTCACTAATTCGACATCTATGTGATTTAAATATTAATATTGGCACAAATTTTAGACATCAGGTATTTGAGCAACTGATGTCTAGTTGGACATAGTCGTCGTTTACCATGAAACCGATGTCTAGTTTGCAGAATAATCATTATAGTTTCACCTAACTATCAGGTTATAGACTATAGTTAGGAGGGGGAACCGACGTCTATGTCTCAGACCATTAATGACACTCAACTACCTGTCAAGTTATAGATGTTTGTGTGTCTCCACCGACTTCTAACTCGCGACTTTTAACCACTTCTGAGGCCTTTAGACGTCCGTGGTTGTCATCGTGACGTTTATAGCTCGACTCTTCACCTTACCTGGCAGACCTTTAGACGTTTCTGTTGAAGGGCCCGATGTCTATAGTTCTTCAGTCATCGGTTGGAGCTTGCCCAGACGTCTAGTTGCCCTACTTAATTACGAAGTTGCCACCGGTCATCGTTTAACGTCATTGGACCGAACAACCGACGTCTATGTGGTGACGTTAAACAATGTTTTTCCACTAGTGATTACAACGTTTTCCATTTAACAAAGCAAATAAAAATAACAATTTCCCTATAGAATAAGAATTATATTAACACATTAAAAAATTATAAAATTAGAACAAAAGATTATTAATGGTAAATTAAAACTTTACACTTTTGTAATATTGCATTAATTAAAAAATTTTAAACAATGTAAATTTACACACACGTATATAATCAATTTGTTTATAAATTATTTAAATACTATATTTAAAATATATTACACAGTCAAAATTTACATTGAAAGTAATTATTTCTTATAATAATAAATAATTTATTAATATTGTTATTTTTAAAAAATTTATTTGCTAATTATATTTTAATGTATAATGTCATGAGTCTATTGGGAAACGATATTTGGTTTTATCATTTATTATTATTTGATATAATTTGGTATACTTGTCTGTCAACACCCAATTTCGTCCGGGTGACTAAATAATAGGACTCGTTTTTTACTTTTGTTTTATTTTATTTTCATTTTCATTTTATTTTTATTTTACTATTTGATTTAGTTTTATTTTATTTTATTATTTGGATTTAATTTTAGTTTGTTTTTATTATTTCAAAAAAAAAAGAAAAAAAAAAGAAAAAGAAAAAAAGAAAGAAAAAAGGAAAAACGAAAAAGAAAAAAAAAAGAAAACGAAAAAAAAAGGAAAAAGAATGAAAAAAGGGGTCAGAGTAGGTGTTTGGATTGAACAATATTCAGAGCTGGTATTTGGCCTTGGGGGAGCTTTGCTCATTGGTTTTACTGAGAATCACCCCAACAAACTTGACATAGCAGGCATCATGGAAGGGGGCCGAGAAAATACATGACCATCATTTTATTGAATCACCAAAACGAAAATTCAAAAAAAAAAAAGGAAAAAAATATACAGCTCACCCACTCACCCACTGGGAGGCCAATCTTTCTCCAACAAAACTTTACCCACACCTGACCACGTATGGGAATGGAGCTCGGACACTACACCATTTTCCACTCCTCTCTCCTTTCACCGTAACGACCCCAACGGATTCACCTTCATTACATTCCCAATTCCTCACCTTCAACAGAATGGATTCTCCCATTCAATTTCAACTTCATCTTCCAGTTAGCAAAACACCCAAGACAGGGAGTACAAATTCATCCATCAGCCATCATCATCATCCATTACCCAGACACTCACCTCCACTCTTCAGCTCTTGCAACCCGTAACCAAAACCAACAACATTACTCTCAGTACATCTATTCAGAAAAACCTTATCAAACAACCCCATTTTCCTCCATCGCACACAGCTTTTACGAATGCCATTCCACCATTTTCATCTCCATTCCCATCCTCCTCATCATACTTCTAAAACCATTTTCCCTGCATTCAAAAACCAAAACAGAAAGAGCCAAATTCGCTTCCTAACCTCCACCTTCAACACGCTTCCTATCATCACACAATCTCCATGTAGCTAGCCATCATCTCCTCCATAACACGGAAACACAAAACAAAGCAAAACAGGGAAGAACCCATTCCCTCAATTCCTGACCTCCAACTCCAATTTCATCCTACAATAAGCAACATCACCAAAAACACAGAACCAAAAAGAGAAGGTTGATATTTGATCAAAACAGAGATAAGAAGAAGAGAGCTTGATCGGCGTCGCTTGGCGTCGCCTTGGGCGGCTCCGTTACGGTGGCTTCTGGCGGCTGGCAAGGGGGGGGGGGGGCTGCCGATTTCGATGGAAGCAGTGGAACCTGAGCCGGCAGCGAGAGTGCGATGTGGAACGGTAAGGAGTCCTCTCTCACGAGCAAAGGGAAGGGGTGAGAAGACCTCTATCGGCGTCACTGGGCGACGCCTCAGACAACGACTCGTGGCTTCCGATACAGCGACCCTAGCTTGGTGTCAGTGGCACCGTTCATCAGCAAGAAGGTCCCGCGTGAGAAAAAAAGAAAGGAGACTCCGATCTGTGGCAGGCACTGCGTCAGGCGGTGGGTGGTGGACATTTCGGTGGAGGCGACGACGAACTATTTCGCCGGTGAAAGCTGATCGTGGCCGTGAGCAAAAGAAAGGGGCAGTGGTCGCCTCTGTTTTCTTTGGATCAGGGGAAGAGACCTTAGGTCTTTGGGGCATTAAGTGTAAATGGTGAAATGGAGAAAGATGAGAGAACCCCTAGCGTTCTGAGCTGAAAAGAGGCCTTGGGCCTAGCTACTGGGCTGTTCTTTCTTCCTGCCACCGCACACAATGCTATTCACACCTCCATTCCCTTTCTGCAACAAAAAAAAAATAATAAAAACGAAAAAGGGTCTTGGGCCTGGGTTGCCTCCTTGCTTCCTCGCGACGCGCAATTCTATTCGCACCTCTACCATGCTTTAATAAAAACGAAAAGAGCCTGGCCAACACCTACCAAATGCACCCCCGGTTTTTAATCTCTACACCCCTATTCTTATTGGGTTTGAACTATTATGTTTGTTTTATTTGTTTTTTGTTGTTTTATTTTTAGCTTTAGCATTTGTTTTTTATTATTGTGTGTTGTTATATTCCTTTGCTAATAAAAATAAAAATATTAAAATCATAAAAAATTAAAATCAAAATCAAAATATTTTGAAAGGTTTTAAGCACACGTGCGACCGCTCGCGTAGGCCTTGTGCTGAAAACCTTTTCCTTTTTCTTTTAAAAATTAAAAATCAAATAAAAATATTTTGAAAAGATTTAAGCACACGTGCGACCGCTCGCGTAGGCCTTGTGCTGAAAATCTTTTCCTTTTCTTTTACAAAATTAAAAATTAAATAAAAATATTTTGAAAAGATTTAAGCACACGTGCGACCGCTCGCGTAGGCCTTGTGCT
>NW_014542728.1:0-1919 GCF_000741045.1 Vigna radiata var. radiata
GCTTTGTGGTTCTGCTCATTGCACAGGCCTCCTCCCACACATCTCAGACAAGCAGTTGATTGGTAAGAACCCCAATGTTTGGATTTTCTTTGCTATATAAATGAATGCTAAAACCTTTTTTATATATAGTTCTGTTCCAGCAAGTATGATGATGGGTGGGAGATCAATTGCTAACANTAGAAAGATTGCTTGGATTTCTCTCAAGGTTTGACATATGATAAAGTCATACTTTGTTATAGTTGTTTTATTTTAGTGTTATTCACTAACTATTTACAACTGTGATGATATATTGTAGTGTAACAGACAAAATGGGTCATATGAGTGCGGATACTATGTAATGTATTGGATGGCCCATATGGTTCGTTCTCACATCACAAGTCGCTGGGAAACGGTAATATTTAACTTTAACAAATTTTGGTTTTTTCCCAAATGTAGAATTCATATACACTAATTAATATGAATTGTCTTGTGCAGAAATTCAAGACTACTACATCAGTATATAATTAGATTATACAATAGCTCTTAGTAATTTGTTACACTAATTTTGATTTTTTCCCAAATGTAGAATTCATATACATTAATTAATATGAATTGTCTTGTGTAGAAATTCAAGACTACTACACCAGTATATAATTAGATTATATAATTAGATTCCTGAGAAGCCACTATTATTCATGAGGAACGCTGTTGCGAAGTATATAATTAGATTATACAATAGCTCTTAGTTATTAGATTTAAACATTGCATTTGATTAGATTGTATTTTACTAGACTTTGTATTTTATTTGATGTTGAAATACATTTGAACATGTGTTTGTTATGTTGAAATTGAATTTGTGTACATGTTTTTATATGCAGGTCTGTTATTGTGGTAGTGGATATCACAAAAACAGACCTGCAATTTTAAAAAACTGCAGGGGAATATGTCGCGGTTGTTACCACAACCGTGGCATATAGTGCTCGTTTTTTTATTTTTTTTTCAAAAACAGACATATGGCCGCGGTTAGTGCTAGAACCGCGGCATATTCCTGTGTGTTTTACCGCGGTTCCAACCGCGGCATATACTGGAACAATTTTTTTTTTTTTTAAAAAAAATGGGTTTAAGCAGCGGTTCCTTGTACAACCGCGGCATATTCCCCAACTTTTTTACCGCGATTATAATCGCGGCCTAAAGTCTCTGATTTACTACCGCAGCTGAATATGCCGCGGTTCGTAAACCATGACGTATAGTGAAAATTAACTGCGGTAAAATCCCCTCGCTGCACTAGTGTTTGCATCACCCGCCACTTTAGCCATTGTCATTCCAATCATATCCACACGAGTCTAAGCAAGGAATCTTCGATTTAATGGTCTCTCAATCCAAAGAAGGAGCACGTAGTGGAGGGTAGCGCAACAAGGGACATGGCGGAAATGGAGGTGATACCGTAGTTAACCCTGGAAAGGTGCGGTAGTGACTGCTCAAAGGAGGCTGTTGTTTTTGGCTTGACAAAGAAGAAACCCTACGAGGGTTTCATGCTTTGTTAGAANTGAGAATGAGTGCCTTAGAGTATATTTTGGAACAGTGGTATAGTTTTCTGAAGGAAAAAACTGAAAATAAATTCTTAACTTTTCTTTTAATAATCAATTAAAAATATTTCTATATAATATTAGTAGATAATAGTTTTTGAAATTATATGCGGATTTTATCTCTTACTTACAGATTGTATCCTTAGATAAAATTCCCGCTTAAANGCGCCAATATTATATACNGATATATCCGTAGATAAAATCCGTATGTAACTCGTTTTTCATGATCCGTATGTAAAATTCGTATGTAATATCTAAGTTACATACGGATCAAAATCTGTATGTAAATATCAGTCGGTAATGAGCTTTTTTCTTGTAGTTTGTTACCACAACGTTGAATGGTCTGAGGTTCAA
>NW_014542728.1:5855-7451 GCF_000741045.1 Vigna radiata var. radiata
ATTCTTGATGTGCTACATGTTGTGTCAAGTATATCAAAAGATTCTTCATCATGAAACCCGTGCATGTTTTTTCCTTCCAAAACCACTGACCATTTTTCATTCGCTGGATCATTNACGTAGAATATTTGCCTTGCTTGACTTGCCATAATAAATGGTTCATTAGTGAAACTCATCTTTTTAAGATCTACTAATGTGAAACCAGAGTCATCTATGGAAATTCCATAATTTATATCAACCCATTTACACTTGAAAACGGGNACTCTAAACCTGACATAATCCACCTCCCATATTTCTTGTATTACTCCAAAATAACTAATTGATGTAGTGATTGGATTTTTGTCTTTAGAACTAGAGAAGTGCACTGACTCANCTTTTAGTGTAACCCCACTATTTTGAACTCTACTTTTATCATCTTCTTCCTTTGTTTGAAAAAGAGATATTGTTAATATAGTACCCACCATATGTAATGACATTTGTGTTCGGCCCCCGAGATAACCTCAATAGAGTTTCAAAAACATGTGGAGTCACATAAATCTTTTTCTTAAACCATTGTAAGAAGGTTTTGACATGTTCATTAAGATGTCATTTTTCACTNATTCTTGGGTTTGATGCCTTTATTTCATTAACGTATTCAGAAATGTAAGGAATAACATCATCAGTGTTGTTTAAGATGTACAAATGAGCTTGATCAACTTCTTTTCTACTCACTCTTTGAATCCTCACACCACGACCCTTACCTTCACATTTTCCTTCATGTATGCTCTTAGGTAGCCCCATTGGTTCACAACTTGGCGTGTAAGCTGAACAAAATTCAATGGCTTCTTCTGGAATGTATCGCTCTATGATTGAAGCTTCTGGTCTATACTGATTCTTGACATATCCCTTTAAGATTTTCATGTATCTTTCAATAGGATACATCCATCTTAGGTAAATCGGCCCATATATTCGAATTTCTCGGACTAGATGAACGATCAAATCAACCATGATATCAAAAAAAGAAGGCGGAAAATACATCTCCAATTCAAATAGTAGTCTTATTCCTTCATTTTCCAATTGATCTAAACATCAAGGGTCAACAACTTTCATGCAAATGGCATTAAAGAACAAACACAGATGTGTCAGAATAACCTTAACAGAAGGAGGTAATATGCCTCAAATAACAACTGGTAAAAATTGNTGCATCAATATATGACAATCATGAGACTTTAAACCAACTAACTTTAGCTCTTACATAGAAACAAGGTTACTAATATTTGAAGAATAACCTTGTGGAATCTTCACACTTCTTAAACACTTACAAAAATTGTTTTTCTTTTTTAGAAAGAGAATGACAGGTTGGGGGCAAATAGGTGCTTCTACCTATTGTTTGTGGATGTAACTCTGTTCGGATTCAAATTTTAGCCAAATCTTGTCTTGCTTTTATTCCATCTTTGGTCTTCCCTTTCATGTTTAATAAAGTTCTGATGACACTGTCACACACATTTTTTTCTACGTGCATCACATCAATACAATGTTTAACATCAAGTTTAGATCAATAAGGAAGATTAAAAAATATTGATCATTTCTTCCAAACATTTTTTGCAGATGTACTTTTAC
>NW_014542728.1:10897-12768 GCF_000741045.1 Vigna radiata var. radiata
TTAATGCAAGACTCTCCACAAAAGAAATGTACACAAGAAAAAGGGCACTATGGTTATTTTAACTTTTTGGACTTATGGAAAAGGTGCGCTTCAATTGAAAAGGGGATGGGGGGGGGATTTTGAACGTTTTTTTGTGAGCTTTTATTTGAATCATGTGGATATTCTTGGATTTTGGATAAAAAGAGAGTGTCAGCCNCCCCTTTCTTTTTGGGTATTTGAACATTTTTTTTACACGGTTATTTTTCTTGGAACCATGTTCTTGTTTTTTTTTTTGGATGAATGAAAGAAGATTGTTTTTATTCTTCAAGAAGCAGAGTGCTGAATTGTCATTGCCTTTGCATTTGTTTTTTTTTTCTTATCGCCTTTTGATTGAAGCTTTGGTGCAGCCGTCACGTTCAGAGCAGATTTTTATTTATTTTTTCTTAGCTTTGCTTGGTCCAACAAATGTCGTCACATCATCCTGCAATGGTAGCTAGGGGTTTAGTTTTTGCTTCTAGGTTTGAACTAAAGAAAAAGGGGTTTTACAATGTTTTTGTCTAAAGCTTCATTGAATGAACGGTGCAGTACGGTGACACCACGGCTTTGGGATAGGATTTGGTTTCAATCAACACATTTCATTCTTTTTATTAGTTAACATGCACTCGGTGGTTAATTGTTGAATATTGCCTTTCTTTTCCTTTAAGATTGAAGAGTGATTTGATGGGAGTAAGTATAGGTGTTCGGTGTTGGGATTTATTTTTGATGCCACTTATTTCTTCTCTTTCAAAAGTAGTCCACGGTTTGCTTCATTAATTTTCTTTTGGAGAAGTGGTGAGAACGTGCACATGGGATTTATTTTCTTCATGGAGGCATCGTGGTGATTGAATTCACCTTTCATTCAAACGCGCACGGTTTTTTTCTCTTATTAACTTTCTTCACGCACCGAAACTTTTTTTTATATTTTATACATACATACATACATATATATATATATATATATATATATATATATATATATTATGGAGCTACATTAATTTCTTTCTTTGAGAGTATGGTGCATTTTGCTTTTCAATTGTTCTTCATTTCTTGGCTTGCATTTAATGTTGTTTCAATGTTGCATTTTATATTAAAGCTCATTCGGTTATGTTAATTTAACTGCTATGTTAGCTTAAGTTAGTTGGTTGGTTATTAGCGATATTACAATGTTTCCTTGAGATTTCTAGACTGTA
This sequence comes from Vigna radiata var. radiata, assembly GCF_000741045.1. Lineage (NCBI taxonomy): Eukaryota > Viridiplantae > Streptophyta > Magnoliopsida > Fabales > Fabaceae > Vigna > Vigna radiata. Next base: position 12,106 of record NW_014542728.1, read on the forward strand.
ATTGTGTTTGCCACTCTGAATTGGTTAATGTGAAATCTATGTTTGCACTTGCAATTGGGTATACGCTTAGTTGCCCAGTTGGTGTTTAGTCTTCGCTTAGTTGATGAAACTGCATGGTGTAAATTGGATTACATGTTAACATTGCGTTCGCTTAGTTCGCTTTTATGAAAACCTAATTAGCCTTCGCTTAGTAGGTTAGTTGTGTTGGATTAGAGGTTAGAGTAGCCCCTTTGTTGTGTTAATTTGTGATTGGAAGCATAATAATTAAGTTAATGACCAACCGTTTCCATTCTGTCTTTGAAATCGTTTTTAGATCTGCTTTCAAGTATATGTTTGCATTTGTGTTTTAATTTAATTCATCTGCATTCACAAACCTTTTCACAAACCCCCCCCACTTCGTGTCTGACCTAATTCTCGAACCACATTTGGTCCTTCAGAGACGACCTAGGAGTCACTTCCTAGTTTATACTGCATTCTTTTATGCACATTAAATTTTGCATGGGGTGCGACACCCATCATGAACCTATAATCGATGTCTATGAGCTGACGTTAAACAGCATTTTTCCACTAGTGGATCAGAGTTACTTGCTCTATAGCCAAAAGCCTTCATAGACTTGGTAAACCTTCCAAACCATGCTCTTGGGGATTGTTTTAATCCATATA
>NW_014542728.1:13983-16907 GCF_000741045.1 Vigna radiata var. radiata
CGGGGCAGGGCCCCAAACATCTGTGTGAATTAATGAAAAAGGAAAATCAGTTTTGTTATTGCTTAAAGGAAACACAACACGATGATTTTTTGCCAANAGACAAGTTTCACAAAAAATCAGAAATATTGCATTTATGAAATAGTGATGGAAATCTTTTTTTTAAATAACCAAAAGAGGGATGTCCTAACTGTTTATGCCACAACCAATTTTTTTTTTTTTTATCTTGTATGTGATCATTCACAAGACAAGCCAATCCTCTTTAATGGTTTTGTTATGAGACATTTTCAAGATAATACAGTCTTTCACTCTCTCTACCACTGGAAATCTTCTCCTTAGAATGGATGTTCTGAAAAAGACAATGGGTTGGGTAAAACAAGGCAACACAAGAATGTTGTAGAGGATATCAGTGTTTGGCTCTTGATACCTCTAATTAGGAAGATTCTAAAGATTATGTATTTATTTCCTTTAATTAGGAAGATTCTAAAGATTATGTATTTATTTCCTTTAATTAGGAAGATTCTAAAGATATTATCTCAAATTACAACAATTACCACTATGTCAACTCAATTTCGCTAATAATATTACAAATTAATATCCCATTAAGTCATCTTATTTTAGATTTAACACACATGGTACTTGTGTAAAATATTACAATTTCAAATGGTACTTGTGTAAAATATTACTTATTAATAACCAATATTTCAATAATTCGTTTATAGGTATAAATTATTANGTCTTACATCTCATCCAAGNCGCTTCCGCTTCCATCAATCTNATTCTTAATTAATTCTGTAGTTCAACANGGACAATCTTCAAGTTCATCTAGTTAGTTTCCATCACTCCTATATTGTTTTTTACAAGCTCTCCTAGCGAATCAAAACACTATAGCTCTATAACTTGTAGATTTTTCATTCTCATTAAGCGTGTCATATACTCTCTAAGTGAGTCTACATAATTCTACATATCAGTTCTGATATGGTTACGCCCCTGACAAATCTATATAGGTTTTTAACTCATTTTCAGTTGTAACACACAACAGTTACAATTATATCACAACCTTAGACAAGTCTAGTAAGTCACACAACTAGTTAGAGGTACCATCAATGTAGACAACTCAACTCACGTATTAAACATCAATTCAATAATCCACTTCATATATAGACATCATTTGAATTCGAATTTCACACAACAATACATCATCATACAAATTTTATTTCATCACACAACAATATACTTAAATATAAAACTAGCTTCCCTATTGTAGAACAAACGTTTCTCTCAAAAATGTTCTTAAAGTCATATATCACATATGATACGCTAACTACCTACATAATCATATTGGATCAAAAGAACTAATCATATCACCAAGATGATGACTAAACAAAAATTCACTTTGAATTTATTTAAGGTACAAACATGCCAACCTCAAAACACTAAAATATATCTAATAATAAAGTAAAAGTTATTGTTAATCAAATGAAAGGTTGAGTTAAATTTGAATAACATATATTCATTGAGTTTAACATCATTCTGTCAATTTCTAAATATAAGAATTATGGATAACTAATTTCATCTTAATTTGATTTATTTAATATATAATTGAACTTGTTACTTAAAATATAGCATATTATTATGTATCAAAAGTTTATGTTGACAAGAGAATACTAGTAGTGAGATTTTAATTTAGGAAATCAAAATTGGAAATTCTCCAAATTTCGTAAGAGGAAAAGAGACCATTCACAACAATCATTATTAATAAGTTATATGATAAAAGATTTTATGATGAAAAATAACTAATTTAAGAGAAAAAAAAATCTAGTGCTGTCAAAACGGATTGTAACTCCAAGTCAACCCGATTCATCACGGCTTTGAACCGGGTTGAGTTGGAAAAAAATGTAATTTTTTCATGTGCGTTAGTTTTTAACTCAATTACTTAGAACTCGACTCACCCGTGTTAAACTCGTAGTGAGGTGGGTTGAGTCATCAACCTACCTAATTTAATTTAATTATTTATTATTTTGTGTTTCTATATTATCAGTTAGCATTTTTTATTATATTGTAGACGAGGATAAAAAAAAGATGTTTCGAGAGAGAAAAATATTATAGATTTATCAACTCAAGACTCCAATATTATAAATAGACAAGTGATGCAAAAATTATCAATATTCAAAACTTATTTGTTCACCTTTTGCGTTTATTTTTGGATTACGCTTGGATTGTATAATATATTTTTTATTTTGAATTGTCTTTCGAGTTTAACATCATTTTAGAGTGAAATTTATTTTGGTTTGAATTAAAACAAAAATTATAATTTTTTTTATTTAAAAAAAGACTTATAATTAAGTGATTCTGTGAGCCAATCCGTTTAACTCACCAACCTGTGGTGGGTCGAGCCGGCTTCGAATTTTTTTAGCTCGCTAATAAGTGAACTGTGTTGGGTCGGCTCACTAAGTGACCAATCTGTGGTGGATCGGGCCGGGTTGAGCTAGGTTAACCATTTTGATATCTCTTAAAAAATTTTATAAAAAGGGGAAAATAGTTCTAAAGCATAATATAATTTAGGAACGTTATCGTAATTATATTGTTTGAAATGTAATTAATGATTGAATAAAATTTNTTAGAACACCCTAATTGTAGTTTATGTTATTTTTGTTAAATATTTATTTAAATTAATATTTAACTAATCAAATTGATATTGTCTTTAAATAAAAGATATATTTAGATTAATTGACCTTTACATTTACAGAACAAAAACACAAGCACAATATAAGTTTCCATTTTAAGAACATGGACTACTATAAATGTGGTGGAAGGCATCAACTAAATCCATGTAAACAATAAAATCATTGCTTAAAACTATACCTAGCAAGCACCACACTAANACATGGATATGGCATTGGTCAAAATAGTTTTTGCATCAATCT
>NW_014542728.1:18616-30622 GCF_000741045.1 Vigna radiata var. radiata
CGGATACTTGATATCGAGTATCTTATACTTGTAAAGGTTGTTTGTCGGTTACTAAATACTCTGAAAACTATTTTGCTTGTGTATTATTATTTTGTTATACCAAAATATATAAATTTGTTAAGTTTTATAAATATTGTTGGATAAAAGCTGACAGAAACACGAACAAATTTTTCTGAGGCATGTAGATTCACTGATTTTAAGAATTTATCCGCAGTGTATTGCGCAAGTCCCCTAGGATACAACACGAACTTCTCAGTATTAAATTAGCACCCCAACTCTGGAATGGTCAGAGGCCCAAAAGTCACGGGCCCAAAACACCAAAACTAAAGCTTCACCAGAAGCTTCTTTGAGTCAGTGAGTAGGTGAGGTTGTACTTCAAGAGAGAGACTTCGCGAGAGTGAGAAAAGAAGAGAGCAAACCCTAGTTGTGGCTCAGGCAATCTCCGGCAGCAACTCCAGCGAAGATTTAAGCAATTGTGACAGGACAAAAGGGGGTCAGAAGAATATGGAGGAAAATCAGAGGTAAGGAAACTTTGGGTATTTGCTTTTCTGATTAAAATTCAATATATCTGTATTATTGGGAATTTTCTTCTATACAAAACAACATACTGGAAATTCTTATATAAGGTTCCGGTAATGATAAAAGCTTAACATAAAACGGTTAGAACCTCTAACCGACAAACAGAAAATCCTAACCTAAAAACAAAACTAAGAAACAGCTCTTAGGAGCATTAATCTACAATAACAGAAAACATTAATACTCCCCCTTCAAGCTGGATGATGGATGTTCACCAATCCAAGCTTGGGGATGATAGATCTAAAATGAGTTAGGTGAGGAAACTTGGTATACACATCAGCAAGTTGCTCTTCTGATCGAATGGGGAGAAGGTGCAGAAATTTGGCTTGAATCTTCTCACGGACCACATGACAGTCCAACTCGATGTGCTTCGTTCGCTCATGGAAACTCTGATTGCGGGCAATGTGTCTTGTAGAGTCGTTATCGCAATATAGAACAGCAGTAGCAGTGGGCTGAATCTGAAGATCTTGTAGGAGGTGGTGAAGCCACTACATCTCACAAACAGTGGCAGTAAGGGCACGATACTCTGCTTCAGTAGAAGACCTCGACACTGTGCTTTGTTTCTTTGACTTCCACGAAACCAACGAGGATCCTAGAAAAACGTAATAACCCGTAGTCGACCTCCTGGTATTGGGGCAAGTGGCCCAATCCGAATCACTAAACCCTTTAATCTGTGTGTCAGAGTCAACGACAAAGAAAAGTCCTTCTGAAGGACTAGACTTGACATGTCTTAGAATATGATGTAAGGCTTTATAGTGATGGCTAGTAGGTTCCTACATAAATTGACTCAATAGGTTAACACTAAAACACAAGTCAGGTCGAGTATTAGTTAAGTAGAAAAGCTTCCCTATTAGTCTGCGATAAAGACTGGGATTATCTAGAAAATTCTCTGCTTTGTACAACAAACTTGTGTCGCTCAAAAAGGGAGTACTACATCGACTTTGTGCTTAACTTTATAAACCCATCTACATCCAATGGGTTTCTTACCAGGGGGAAGTTGAGTTAAAAACCAGTTGGAATTGTCTTGTAGAGCCTTGATTTCTTTTCACATGGCATCTGCCCATTCAGGGTTATCTTTGGCCTCCTCATAGGAGTTTCTTTCACAGTATTCACAGCAAGAGTGTACCTTAAATGTTTCTTTGATAAATTTTCATAAGATAAGACATTAGTAATAGGATAGGGAGTTTTCAAACCATTTTTCATACACAAGGATGCAGATGGTAGCTGATCTGTTTGGTGTACATAATCCTTTAAGTATTCAGGGGTCTTTCTCATTCTGTTAGATCTTCTTTGATTGATTCCTTGTGTCCCTTCTACGAGATCAGTCTCCTTAGTAGTGATATCAGTATCCTCTGTTGGCCTTTCACCACTTTCTCTATAGTTGCAGGGCAAATTGTCAAGGAAAAAACTACTGTCTTCATCATTATTATTTTCAGCTTTATTACTTTGCCCACTTTTATAACAAAAAATGTTTTCATAAAAGACAACATTTCTACTAATGAAGATCTCTCTACTATTAATATCAAAGACCACATATCCTTTAACTCCACTTTTATAGCCCAGAAATATACCTTTTCTAGCCCTAAAGTCAAGCTGAGTTCTTTTATTTTCCAAAGTAGATGCAAAACACAAGCAACCAAACACTTTTAGGTCAAGGTAAGTAGGAGAATTATTATGTAGTACTTCATATGGGGTTTTATTTCTAATAACAGATGATGGAAGTTTATTTATTAGGTATATAGCATGAGACAAAGCATAGGACCAATAAGCATGGGGAATGTTAGACTAAAAAATTAAGCTTCGAGTAACATTCATTATGTGTTGGTGTTTACATTCCACAACAGAATTCTGTTATGGGGTTTCAACACATCTTCTTTGATGCTCAATGCCATAAGAATCATATATGCTATTACAACTAAATTTAGGCCCATTGTCGGTTCTAATGGTTTTAATGGTTTTATTGAATTGGGTCTTAACTTTTATGATGAAAGATTGTAAAAGGTCTCTAGTTTGACTCTTAGTATGCATGAGAAAAGCCCAAGTGTGTCTACTACAATCATCAACAACAGTTAGGAAATATCTATGTCCGTGTATAAAAGGGATAGAGATAGGACCCCATATATAGAATTACTCTTAGGAAAAGGCAATCTATGCTGCTTAGCACAATGGCATATATCATAAGTATCATCAAAAATAGTTTGAACATAAGAAAAAATCTTGCATATTTTCTCAATAGTTTTGTGTCTAGGATGGCCTAGCCTATAGTGCTATAGATTTACATTTACATGTTCATATGAAAAAGTAAAACTAGATGATGGTCTCCTTTCGAAAGGTTGCAAGTAGTAGAGTCCCTTGTACATATTAGCACATCCAATCATCCTCAAGGTAGAGGTATCCTGAATTTGACACATCTTAGAGCCAAAAGTTAGTATGCAGGCCATGTCTTTAATTAAACTTTGGACAGATATAAGATTGAAATTGAACTCAGGTATATATAAAACATTAAAGATTTTGAATTTATCAGAAAACTCTACAGTCCTTGCATACTGGGCTGTAACAATGGAACTGTTTGGCAGTTTAACAGATATAGGTTTGATCTTAGTGAAAGTTATAAACTAATTCTTATCATGGGTCACATGATCAGTGGCCCCTGTGTCAATAATCCATGAGGACATACCTTGTTTGTCCTCTGCACTGTCTCTTTGTATTTGGCTAATACTATGAGAAGGGTTGTGCACCTTTTCTAGCATTTGCAATAGTTTCTGCATCTGCTCTGGAGTGAAAGAACTTTGCACAGAAACTTGTTGCTTGGTCTGTTCGCTGATTTGTGGGGTAGCAGATGTAGAACAAACATTAGCAAAACCCCACTCACTTTATCCCCCATTGATCTGATTATTATTATCATTTTTCTTATACCATGGTGGATATCCATGTTTGGAGTAGCATTCATCAACAATATGGTTCATTTTACTACAATAAGAGCAATGTGTCCCATAATTTTGGTTCCTTCCTTTCCCTCTTCCTTGACCGCGAGGTACAGATCCACGTCCACGGCCTCTCCAATTTTTTTCACTCCTCCACTGACCCTGTTTCTCAGTGATATTGGCCAGGACCTTAATTTCGTTCTGGTGGGTAAGCCCAGAATCACATTTCTCCTGCCTTTCTTGTTGTATGATTAAAGAAAACACTCGGATGATATTGGGTAGAGGCTCCATCATCAATATTTGAGTTCTCATTATATTGTAGCAGTCATTTAGGCCTTTTAAGAAGCATATCTCATGTTCCATTTCTCTGTATTTATGAGAAATCTTAGACAATTCACAGCTGCAGGGAATCTTGCAACTGTAGTTTGGGATGAGTCTGAGGAGCTACTGTTCTTCCCATGAGATTTTCAAGTCAGTAAAATACTGGCTTACACTTCTTTATCCTTGTTTAATGGAGTGAATCTCTTGAAGCAGATCTGAAAACTTAAAATAATCTCCTTTAGAGAACCTTTCTTTTAATTCTTCCCAGAGTTATTGAGCGTTTTCTACATATATAAAACTTTCTGCTATTTGGGTAGAAAGAATCTTGGTGATCCATGAAAGCACCATCATATTGTTTCTTTCCTATGAGTCAAAAAAAGCATCAGTTTTATTGGGTTTTTTAATCCCTCCATTGATGAATTTTAGCTTGTTGTTGGAAAGGAAAGCTCTTCACATGTTCTTGCTCCAAGAAGTGTATTTGGATTCATTGAGGATCTGAGGAATGAGAGTGGCGCCAGGATTCTCTCCTGGGTGAAGGTAAAATGGGCTAGAAGGGTTGTTAGATTTATCCTCATCTCCCATATCAGCAAGAAAGCTAGAAACAATCATAGATTGAGAGCAAGAAAAGCAAGAAAGAGCGCAGTAGAAACAGGGGCAGAACAGGTATAGAACCTGCTCTGGTACCATATTAAAGTAGCAGCCCAACTCTGGAATGGTTAGAGGCCCAAAAGTCACGGGCCCAAAACGCCAAAACTAAAGCTTCACCAGAAGCTTCTTTGAGTTAGTGAGTAGGTGAGGTTGTACTTCAAGAGAGAGACTTCGCGAGAGTGAGAAAAGAAGAGAGCGAACCCTAGTCCTGACTCGGGCAATCTCTGACAGCAACTCCAACGAAGATTTAAGCAATGGTGACATGAAATAAGTGGGTCAGAAAAAGATAGAGGAAAAACAGAGGTAAGGAAACTTTGGGTATTTTCTTTTTTGATTAAAATGCAATGTATTTGTATTATTGGGAATTTGTATTATTGGGAATTTTCTTATATAGGGTTCCGGTAATGATAAAACCTTAACATAAAACAGTTAGAACCTCTAACCGAAAAACAGAAAATCCTAAGCTAAAAACAAAACTAAGAAACAACTCTTAGGAGAATTAATCTACAATAACAGAAAACATTAATACCCAGAATATCTCTGAGGATCTCTAAAAAGAGTATAAAATAATCTTCAATATTTTTAGAAGAGGAAAAGAAGACAAAAGAATGAGAGAAGACTGTTTTTTGGTGTGTTTTGAAATGGAGGAAGAACTCTCTATTTATAGAGCTACGGGAGAATAAAATCAATAAAAGAAAATAAAAACCATTAAATATTTTACCGTTGGAGCACTTAAGAAAATGAATTTAAACGTTGTTGACAATTAAAGTTTTGGACGTTGCAATCCAACGTTTTCTTTTGCAATAATCTAACATTATTTCAACAATCCCCTACTTATTGCAAAATAAAGTTGAAATAAAAGATCTTTGACTCAAATAGTTCAAATACTAAAAGAAAGATAAGAAACTTTTATTTTGGGTCTCATACGATGTAATGCATCAGAGCTGGTATAGCAGGCTATATGAACCAGTCTTAGATTTAGAAACTTAACACACGATGAAGTTGGTATAGCAAGCTATATGAACCAAAGACACTTGACGTGTGTTAGAGGTTTATCAATCACAATACACCCCCACTATCCTTACTGTTATCGCTATGTTGCGCTTACTAGGCCATGCGCGTGCCCGATATTCATGAGTGCGGCTCCTGGCAGGCTTCGAGTGGAAGGGGCACATGGACGAATCGTACATACACCGGAATGAGAGGGATCTGGAGATTGTATAGGTATGGGACTATACAGTTGAAGGATAGCTTAAAGGAATTGATTTGACTACTCATATCAACAAATGCATTTCGGTAGCCTAACTCATAAGAGCTCCATGGTTAAGCGTGCTTAGCCTAGAGTAATTATGGGATGTGTGACCTTCCGGGAAGTTTTCTCAAAAAGTGTGTAAGTGAGGACAAAGCACACTGGAAAGCCTCATGTTGATGTGTGGGGGCAGTCAGCAGTCCTTGTAAGTTGTCGGGACGTTACAAATGGTATCAGAGCCTAGCCTCTCCCAGTACGGTGTTGTTCGAGGACGAACCAGAGCGGAAGCTGGTGGGCATGTGATGCTCGGGCACTGACGAGGGCGGGGAGTGCGGCTCCTAGTAGGCTTCGAGTGGAGGAGGCACGTGGACGAACCGCACATACACCGGAATGAGAGGGATCTGGAGATTGTATAGGTATGGGACTATACAGTTGAAGAATAGCTTAAAGTAATTGATTTGACTACTCATATCAACAAATGCATTTGCTTTTCGGTAGCCTAACTCATAAGAACTCCAAGGTTAAGCGTGCTTAGCCTAGAGTAATTATGGGATGGGTGACCTTCCGGGAAGTTTTCTCGAAAAATGTGTGAGTGAGGACAAAGCACACTGGAAAGCCTCGTGTTGATGTGTGGGGGTAGTCAGCAGTCCTTGTAAGTTGTCGGGACGTTACAAAGATCATTAAAAACTTTGTTTAAACTAAAATTCTTTCACCACATAGAATTTAGTGACAAGGTTTAACCTCTCAATAATGCAGTCTATAGCACTTTCACATACACCATAGGAATGGACACAGTTGATTAAAATCAATTTAGTGCTATCAGAACTAACAAGTGACTTGTTTTTACTCATATGAACCTTATTCATGGGCTCTCCAATCACAAAGGTTAGGTTACCATCACTTGTTTGTTTGCAAGTGGCTTAAGTCCCATTCCCCTCGATGTTACTAATATCATTTGTCTTTCCAGGGGTTCTGTCAAAGGATCTGCTAGATTCTGTTTTGACTTCACATAATCAATGGAAATAGTTCCACTCTTTAGCAACTGCTTCACCAAATTGTGTCTCCATTGTATATGTCTATTTTTTCCATTTTAATTCCTCAACCACTCAGCCTCACTTCCAGCCATCTCAGTAGCAACAAACTCAAATTTCATATCTTGCAATAATAGTTCGCCTGGCTGATCTCCATGTAATCACCCCACCACCAAGTTTGAATACATAACCATTACTAGATTTTGTCTCATCTAAATCAGAGATCCAGTTAGCATCATTGTACCCTTCTAGTATAGCGAGAAATCCACTATATTCAATGGCATAATCCATTGAACCTCCTAAGTACCTCATAAGCCTAGCAAGTGCATCCCAATGTTCTTGATTTGGACATTGAGTGTACCTACNCGGTCTACCTACTACATAAGCAAAATCAGGTCTAGAAAAGCTCATCAAGTGTAGTAAGCTCCCAATTATCTTGGCATACTGAGGCTGACAATGTTGAGATTATTGATAAGGGAAGCACTGGTTAAGCTAAACCTTAATCTCACAGTGTTTCTGGTTATTGATGATGACAACACATTATTAATAACACATGTACTGTTTTGTGTTACATGTTCAAAACTTTCTTATGTTTGAATTCTTGAAGAACATGTTTGTGTTGACTCTGTACATGTGTGCATATTCATTGTTTTCTACATGAGATATCTTATGTGATTGCATAACATATGTTTTTAGAAAACCAAACCACATGCACTTGTGTCTTTGCACATATTTTCAAAAACAGTGATGTGAGTATTTTTGCAATGAAATATTTTCAAAAATGCATTAAAGTGACATAGTCGACTATATGCTCAAGCTACTCGACTTATTTATTTATGTTTTGAATTTATGTTGATGCTTGTGAACTATAACGGCTATATTTTGTCTCTTTGACCAATCATTAATTACTAGTCAACTGAATTAAATGCTTAGTCAATTTGGTTGGTCTGACTGCTACTATTGGTTTTAATCGTCTTAGTTGTCTGACTTAAGTCGACTGTATTAGTAATGAAGTCAACTACAGGAGCGTCTGTTTAATAGAAAACTCTAAATAAACGTGATTCTGTATTACACAGAGACTTTTGGTTATTCTAACATTTTCATTCTATTGTTTGAGAATTTGATCTCTGTGAAAAGCTCCAAAAACTTATCAAGAAGACCGTGGAGATCGTTCTTTGATAGTTGCTTGAAGAGAAAGGTTGTCGTGTTGAAAGAAAGACTTGATCATACTATACATTGAGGTGTACTGGAAATGTGATCATCTACTTCTCTCAATCTTGTGAAGATTGTGGCTGCCCTATTGTGATTACAGGAAGACGACGTGTTGCGTTCTGGGAAAACTTTAAGGATTGTTCAAAGTTGACAAAGACTACAGGAGAGGGGATATCTTGTTGTTGTTCTTTAGGTGTTGTATGCCTATATTTTGGTTAGAGGATTAGAGAGGTGTTTTATATTTTGACGTGGAGGTCTCTATAGAAGCCTTATTGTAAAAACCTTGACCATTATAGTGCAATTGCTTCCGATTATAGGAAGGACATTGGATGTAGGTAGTTTGGTTGAACGAGTATAAAAAATGTGTTTGAATTTTCTATCCCTGATCTCTTTACTTTCAACGTTGACTTTATTTTCAAGATAGTCAATTATTTTCTGCTGCACTGATTTATCTTTTTCCTTAAGATTCAAGAAACTTTTGAAAGTTTTGTACTTTGCGAAAAAGATTTTAAAATGACTGATTTTTGATTTACACCAATTCACCCCCCCTCTTGGTGTTGGAACTAAACCATTCGTTTTTCAACAATCATACGGTAGCTTCCCCATATAGGCTCACAAACAAACCACCAGTAGCTTCCCCATACAGGATCATAACTATACCGCCTGTAGCTTCCCCATACAGGTTCAGAATCATATTACCTGTAGCTTCCACATACAGGTTCAAAATCATACGGTAGATAGTTCAAAACTTAGGATTTACTAAATACAGGATAGACACATCCCTCTCTTCAAGTGTATAATACTAATAAAGTCAACCAAACATAGTTAAACTAAATACTATTCACACCTCCATTTTAATCACTTACACATCAATATAAAGTCTTATATAAAGATAATATGAATTTCTATAATACTTTAATTAATCATTAAAATCTCACTACTTCTCCTTTGGAAGTAAATTAATTTCTAATTCCAAAATAGTTANTTTTAATTAATCTGATTAATAATTAATCTAAAATATCATTTTCTTTCTTTTTCATAACAAATTAATTTCTCTTTCNAATAAATTAATTTAATTACAATTAATTACTAATTGAATAATAATAATTCTCCTATGATTTCATCTCTTCCTTTACACTTTAAATTTTAGTAATTAAAGTTAATAATTATAAATTCTGCACACGTCCAAACACAGCCCCTGTGGCTAACCCAATTAAATTCTGATGATTATTGTTTAATGTTAAGTTTTTCCCACTAGGCCTGCAGCCCAAACAATTAGTCGAATCCAAAAATTGTTAGTCCAACTTCAACTGTCCAATCCACAACCCTAGCTTGCCACTGCCAACATTGTTTGCCACCGCCAACCCTAGTTGCAGCCATCACGACTTCGCTGCCAACCACNGCGTAACGGTTGTTGCTGCCCTCACAACCACAGCGAGAAATCTAATCTAGAACGAACCAGAAACGTCATTCCCATACATAGAAACAAAACATAAATCCCTAATTCAATGCGAATGAACCCTATGTCTCAAATCAAAAGAAAACATAGAAACCCCAAAAATCAGAATCGAAAATGAGGATAGGAAAACCCCAAAATCCCCAACAAAACCCTAATTGCAATACTTAAAGTCCCCCTCCGTGAAACGCAGGAGCCCTCATCGCGCCTTCCTGCAAGCCAACATGAAGAGAATCGAGAAAACAACCAGGACGACCATGTCCTCGTGTAGTCGCCGCGCCTCCGCCGCAACCTCGTCGCTTCTCACCGTAATCTTATCGCGTCTCTCACCTCCATCACTGCACTCTCACCGCTGTTCGCAAGAAAATGGAGCCGAGAAAAGAAGGGAGCTTCGACATGTGCACGTTTTAGGAAAAGTAAAGAAAACTAAATGAGTCACTGAGAATATGACCCCTTCCAAAAGAATGAGGGTTGGGCCCTTTATTGGGTTCCATTTATTCAAGCCCAATTCAAAACAGAAAGAGAAGGAAAAGAACATAGTGGACTTAACAAACAAATTAACTTGGTCACTGACAGTAACCCTAATCCCCATTAACCTCTCATTTAAAGAATCTTCAAAACCCAAATTTTTATCTTAATTGCAATTAAATGAACCTTTCAATCTTCTGAATTAGAATTCAATACGTGAATTCTTATACACTTAGGTAGAATTCAATTGCTTAAATTCAAAATTACATTAACATAATAATGCAATTTATTTATANTTAAAATCATCAATCAAAATTTCAAACATCATTCTATCACATCNAAATATTCAATCAGGATTCAATCAAATTAATCACCCTTTAAATGCAAAGATAATTTTTTCATAAATAAAAGGTACTTAAGAAAAGTTCCACATTGATTATACAATAAAGAAAAGTAAGCTTCCCATACCTTAGCTAATCAACAAAATAAGTTTTCACCCCTTCTTCTACAGACTCTCCTTCCTTTCAGTCGCTCTGTCTAATGCTTTCTTTTTCCTTTCCTTTCACCTCTTCTTCCTAAAATCTTTCACCCACTATTCCTAAAATCTCTCAACCACTATTTTAAAAACACAACTGCTATATCTTTTATTTTTTCTTTTAATGTATGCCTTTACTTCTTATACCCCTATTTATAATATCTGCACCCCAATTACAAAAATGGAAAAGACATTTTTGCCCTTAGGCATACATATCTACCATTAAGCCAACACATAACATTACAATAACATAATAAAATATAGAATTTTCTCGAGTCTTACATGAGGAAACAAAGCATGGGACAGTGTGGGAAAGTAAATGGAGAACAGGAAGGATTCAAGTCACAGGATCATACACAACATGGTAGGTAAAATTCTCCATAACAGTCATAGCAACAATGCAACAGTAATATGTTTAAGGACAAAAACATGGAGTGCGAGCAGCCATTACTTACCTCTTGAAGACTCGATTCCCAACGCCAACCTTGCGTATCCGATGACTCTCCTTCTCCTCCTTCGGCGAGGTTCCAAATATTAATCTCACAGCTCCTTGATTCCTGATGCAGCGAGCAATGTTTTTTTTTTTTTTTTTTGCTTTGTATTCTCTCTGTCAAAATGAATGCTGAAAATGCCACCCTCTTTTGTTATCGTTTTTCCCTGGCCGAAGCTTTCTCGACCCTTTTTTGTCGTTCTCGCCTCAGCCTTCCTACTCCACTCCTCAGTAACCGTTTTTCTCTGCTCTGCCAAATCCGAAAAACGTCTCTGCCATGTTCCCTCGGACCACCTTGTCTCTTTGTCGTTATGCACACATCGCCACCCACGCTTCAAGCTCCTTCTTTTTTTTTATTTTTTTTTTCAATTTCCCTTTTTTTTTCAGTTTTTTTTTAACTATATTAACCATATTAAAGCAAAACTAGAATGTAAAATTAAAAGTCTAAAAAGAAAATTCAAAATAACTATAAAACAAAAAACAATAAAAAAGAAAAATTAAAATAAGTAAAATAATAATAATAATAATAAAGAAACAAGGAATGTAAAAAGAAAAAAAATGAAGTCAGAACAAATCCAGACGAAATTGGGTGTTGACAACTACCCCTCTTTACTTAGATATTACTAGATAATATGAAAATTTAGTATTTTCGTATTATCAAAGTAAAAGCTAAGTAAAGATAGAAACACTAATTTCGTCTGGATTTCAAAAGAGAAAGAGAAAGAATAAAAACTTGAGTTGGGCTTGGGGGCCAGTGTGAAAACTGGGCTTTGTGGTCTAGCGTGAAAATTAAGCTTATGGGCCAGTGTGGAAACTGGGCTTAGTGGGTCAGGCAACGTTGGGCTTTGCGGGCCAATAAGGAAATTGGGCTTGGAGGCCAGTGTGAAACTGGGCTTGTGAGGCCAAGTGAAACTAGGCTTAGTTGGCCAGGGTAGAAACTGGGCTTATGGGCCAGGTGAAATTAGGCTTGGAGGCTAGTGTGAAACTGGGCTTGTGAGGCCAGGTGAAACTAGGCTTAGTTGGCCAGTGTAGAAACTGGGCTTTTGAAATTTTGGAATTGCCAGATGAAACTGGGCTTTTGAAATTTTGAAATGGC
>NW_014542728.1:30697-44099 GCF_000741045.1 Vigna radiata var. radiata
GGCTTTTGAAATTTTGAAATGGCCAGATGAAACTGGGCTTTTGAAATTTTGAAATGGCCAAATGAAACTGGGCTTTTGAAATTTTGAAATGGCCACATGACACTGGGCTTTTGGGATTTTGAAATTGCCAGATGAAACTGGGCTTTTGGGCCAGGCGAGTTGGGCTTATGGACCAGTGTGGAAACTGGGCTTAGGGGCCAGGTGAAACTGGGCTATTGGGATTTTGAAATTGCCAGATGAAACTGGGCTTTTGGGCCAGGCAAGCTGGGCTTATGGGTCAGTGTGGAAACTACGCTTAGGGGCTTGGTGAAACTGGGCTTACAAATTGTGAAATTCTTGAAATTCATAATTTTGTGAAATGTTTTACAATTTTGATAGAAATTTGATTTTTGAAACAATATGGCTTGAAAGAGAAAAATATGAATGTTATTCTTTTTGTATTTTTGAAGAAGAAGGATTCGATAACCATTCATATGAATGAACAGGGTTTCGATTCGAATTTTTTTTTTTTATGAATTGATAAAAACATTTGCTTTGTTTTGCATTTCTTTTTGTTTGAGTCGACTGTCTTAATTGCAATCATCAAACTGGTCTTTATTTTCAATCTTTTGTGAAAACTGAGGAATGTCATACATCCGAGATCTAAATTTAGATATGATTGTATGTTCGACTTTCCCTTTCGCGACATCAGTGTACACATGCTTGAATTTAGGCAAAGGAAAAATGAGAGATATTTAGAAGGGTTTGGAAGGGAATGGGATAGTCATGTGGGTACACCATTCTTTATACATTCCTCAACGAAGATGTAATACGTGAAAGCCAATGTGAAATGAGATACCCAAAAGTTGCCCCAGTTTTATGTTTGGGAAAATAGCCATAGGGTTTGATCTATGAACAATAGGGTGCAAAGTTCAAGTGAGATTCGCAAGGTTGCCCCTGGTTTTGAGATTATGGGTTGATGAAAAACTCGTGTGAGACTCAGAAAGTTGTCCCAGCTTTTCTTGGGCAAGGGGTTCAGTTTGGACAAGGTAGTGGGCATGTACAGGATCGGCTAAAAGGATGCACCCCAATTGGTTTGAGTTTTTTCTTTTGCATGCTTCTGGTTGGATGGCAGGGTGATACCCTATTCCCTAGACATCATTTTTTCTTCTTTTTTTTTTCATTTTCAACCTTTTTTTTTTACGACATATTGAATGTCAATTCACCTTATCGCAAAATTAAGCTTTATGAAAATTTGAGCAACCATTGTTCAATCTGTGTGGGCTTTATTAGGCTTGCAACGTGGCTAGGGGCTACAAGGTAATGAAAGAAAGGGTATAAAGGCTCAAATGAATGCTTTGTCGGTTATTATTTTTTTTTTTGAAACAAGGGTTATCATCTAGGCATTGCATTAACTATTTGACTTTTCGAGCACTTTGTTGAACCTTGTTGAAGTTTTTTGCACTTCGATTTTCATTCTTTTGTTCAACATCACTTTGTGATTTCTTTTTGTTTTGTTTTTTTTGTTCACCTTTTTTGATGAATTTTCTTTGTTTGATCATTGAGTGTTCTTCATTTGCATCATGAGTTGACTCCTACCTGATGACAACCCTTGCTTGGGGATGATTTTGAAAAAGAATTTATTTTTCGCTCAAATGAGGTGACAATGAATATTTTTTTTTTTGCTTTTTGGATAACGACAAGGAGGCCACACATCACTTTGAACTTTGATTGCTTTATTTTCAAAAGATTAAGTTTGCGACTAGATGACCTCAATATGAGTCGTTTTTTTCGTTTCAATGGATTTGGGGATCACCCAACCAACGCAAGCAAGAAAACTTCTTGCCAGGCCAATCTGCCCTAGTGTAAAGGTTTTTGTTACTGAGGGCAGCAACGGTGTTTGTTTAGGGAAGATCCTTTATTTTGGAAAAGTGACAGGTGAAGGCTTTCAAGCAATATGCGCTCTAACGTCTAGAAAGGAAACATCAAATTGTTATTTTTGAATAAACATTTGACCTTGGAAAAGTTTGACACTGCAACCTTTGTTTTTTATCATCTTTTTTCATCATTTTTTTTCTTTTTTTGTTGCTAGTTTTCCAAAATAAGACTTTGACGAATTGCAAGAAAGACAAGCGACTCAAGATTGCCTTCACTTTTTTGTTTTTCAATTTTGTTATTTGCGGCTTTTTTTTTTCTCCACGACACCCTATTAGGACATGATTTCCAGTAAACCTTGGAGAAACCGTGTAATGAAAGTTCACATTAAAGTCAAAGATAAGACACAATATCAATGAGCCAACGAGACAATTTAAAACATAAGAAAAGCAACAAATTCTCTGAATGATTCAGACTCATTCTTCACCATATTCTGCAATTGTACTCTATCAGGCATTAGATCTTTATTATACTCATACTACCTTAGGAATGCGTCAACCAGATCTTTCCATGAGTAGACGTGAGTTGGAAAATAAGGTGAAGATTTCATCTTGGGTGATTTTGTCATTATCACGTTCGCCATACCTGCCTGGATTGTCTCCCCATGAATTATGGCAGTGTCTACCCCAAGCTTGTCTTCTATTTCTATTGCGTTATCTTCGACCTTTTGAGCGTCGACATGTCCCAAGTCTGCTCTTGAGAGTGGAGTGTAATTTGGAGGAAGACCATAAGGAGGGAAATTTTGTGCCTCTGATACTCTTAGTTGCGATCGTGGTGCGTGCGAATCTCCAGGACTTTGTAAGGCACTCAGGGCTTCTAGGATTTGACTCATTTGTCCCTTCAGTTGTTGGATATCGGCTTTCATCTCCTCTTGAACTACTCCTTGGTTTTCCATGATTTTGCCACTAGTTCGTGCCTTTTAGGGTGTCTTGGAAACTTAGCCGTATTGTTATTTTTAAACTGAATTTCATTAGATGAAATAAATTAAGAAAATAAAAACAAAAGGAAAAAACNAACAGACAAAGTAACGCAACTGCNATAGTCAGGAATTATAAAGATGTGAAAACATTGCCAAATGTATAATTTGAAAATTAACATGAAACAAAGTCAATAGGACAGTTCATGAGACGTCCACAACATTTAAGTGCACCGCATAAAAGGTATCATGATCAATTATCCCGAGCTTTAGCCATTACACCCTTCATTTCTCTCATCAAATCCTTGCAATAATTGAGGAAAGTTTCAACCTTCTTAGGTGGGTTGAAGATTGGCATTACACCCTCAGCATCAGCTAATAACTCAGGAATATCCTTAATGGCTTCATTAGCGAGGGAAGCTAGTTGTGAGAACCTTCTCCTCCAGTCCTCTATAACCCGCCCTTGTTCAACGATACACTCCTTCATCTGATTCATCAATTCTTGATTTTTCTTATCAGATTTAGCCCGATGCCAATGTTCTTTCTTTAGCTTTTCCACTGCTGCTTTCGCCTGTTGTTGGGCGTCGTCCAATCTGATATGTAGTTTGCGCAGGTCCTCCAGTGCTTTTTCCTTGTCCCTCTTGAATTCATCACATATCTGCTTTATAACGCGCTCTGATATCTCAATTATACCATACTCTCGTTCTTTCAAGGTTAGCTCAACATTGGCTGCTGCTAGCTTTTGCGTTTGTCTTATTAACAACTCTTCATATGCTTCATAGTTTTCCACGCTATCATGCTTAAGATTCGCATAATCATATTGCACATTCTGAAGATTACTGGTGAACTTGATATTTTCTAGTTTCATCCGCTCTAATTCGGCTTTCAATAGTTGCACCTCCTCACCTTCAGCCTTATGAAGTTGCTCCTCATTCTCCAAGTTAGGAGAATTTACCTTGAAAGGAAACTTCACCATCCTAACCCTTTCTGCAATCCAAAAGTTGTAAGGAATTCCCTCATCAATAGTCCATGGTCTTGGGTCCCTTTCCGCACGAACAACGTTGCCCTAAGCATCCCTAATTTGATGAAATACTTCAGCAAAAGTACTGCTCTAGGTATCTCTAAGGAAGGCCCCTTACTTTACCCTTGATTGTGAACTCACTTTCCAACTGCATAGGGTGTACTTTCATGATTCTTGCAAGCTGCAAGAAAGGGATATAATGCCCCAGGTAGTGGTATAGAGTTTTTCCCTCAAGAGGTATACCTAAGATTTGCTCGAATTCTTCCACTGTTGGCATCAATTGGAAATCCTGAAAAGTGAAACATCTCAGTGGTGGATCATAGTATCGGGCTAAAGTAGTAATCGCCGATGTTTGGACCTCCACCTCTAACAGGCTCAACAAATTCCCATACTCCTTCCTAAATGCATCCTTTTGGGTCGTATTCATTTTCTTCATCAGTTCTCTTAGACTATCCATATTAACTTCCTCTACTTCAATGGCTATACTCTCCTTCAAAGTGTTTGAGCTGGAACTCCCCTTGACTTCAAATCTCATATTATTTTCCATTTTACCTCGAAGGCTTAGTCACAAATTTATAATTTCCTGACTAGAACCAGTGATAAAACCACAAAATTCATGAGATAAAGAAATAAAGAAAGGAAAAAGACGTATAAAAAAAATAAAGAAACAAGGTGCTTGCTTTTATTATGCAAAAATGAGGATTACAAGGCTGCACACATCTCCCTTTGTGCCCTAACAGAGGTTCAACATTTCAGATTCAAGGTCAAGTATATGCAACCTCACGAGGATGGTTTCCTGAGCCTAAGGATTAATGGTCACTAGAGCTATGCCCCCCTTCATAGCATCTCCACAACAATCGAGTAATGAACTAGATGTGGAGACACAAGTGAAGAGAACAAACTCTAGCTGGGGTTCTCACGATAGCCAAACAGGAAGAATATCCCAAATGACACCGCCACACAACCCCTTTATTTATAGGCTACACTCAGACTCGGGTATAGAGCCCCACTCATGATATGCATAAAGTGTGTGTGTGGAGGGAGAATGCCATGCACACCCAAACCCTCACCTGCAAAACAACCAAAAAAACCCAGGCAGATATAAACATGTTTTCTACCCTAGGGTTCAATATCCAATAATTCATATGTAGTTATTCCAAATATCAAGCATAGACAAAGAAAAGGGGAAGAAAAACACAAAGCAAAACGACATCGAATTCGCGCATTTAATTAAATGGCCTGACTCTCTAGCGAAATCGCAACGGGATGACGATCCAAAAAGAAAACGAATTTTGAAAAAGAGTTTGGAGTCGCCACCATAGTTTATTCTGGAAAACTACAAAAAAACCATAAAATGATAAGGCAAGGTCTACAAAACCAAATTCTAGTTTCGGAAGTCGGTTACGTGTGACAAAGGTGTTAGCACCCCTACAATGCCTGCCCTAAGGCAATACCTTTCATTAAATACGCGAATAAAGATGTGGTTTATAAAATGTTTAACTATCCCTAGAACAACGATATAAAGAAACAAAAATATTTTTTTAGTTTTTTGGGCTTGACAAGGATTGACCTTGCTCCTACGTATTCTCATTGAAAATGAGAAATCAGGGTTACGTAGTTCTTTCTGAAAAGTTGTTTGTTGTTTGAAAATGTAAATGTTTTATATTTCTGGTATTTTTATGTGAGAAAAAGAAAAGGTCTCAGCCCGAGGACGATGCGAGCGATCACACAAGTGCCTAAACCTTTAAAATATTTTTAATACTTTTATAAAAGGGGAAAAGATCTTAGCGCGAGGCTAACGCGAATGATCGCGCAACACATTAGACCTCTAAAATATTTTTTTTATTTTATAAAAGGGGAAAAGGTCTTAACGCGAGGCTGATGCGAATGATCGCACACACGCTTAAACCTTTAAAATATTTTTGTTATTTTACAAAAGGGGAAAAGGTCTTAGCGCGAGGCTGTTGCAAATGATCGCATACGCGCTTAAACCTTTAAAACATTTTTGATATTATTTTAAAAGGAGAAAAGGTCTTAGCACGAGACTGATGCGAATGATCGCACACGCATTTAAACCTTTAAAACGTTTTTTATTTTTATTGTTTTTGTGACTTTTAATATTTATATAAAAGTGGATAAAATAAATAGGTAAATAGAAAAATGAAAATAAAAAGTAGAAATTAAATAAACTAAAAAGTTAAATGATAAAAAAAAACAAAATAATAAGTGAAAAAAAAGTGGGGTGGTGCTTAGACAAAAAAGAGGGGTGTTCAAACCAAACTATTTTTTCTTTGATAAACATATTTGGGCCTAAGCCCAAAGGAGAAGGGGCTGAGACTTAGCAAAAATAGGGGTGCAAGAAAGAGAAAGCTCTTCAGGCTGAACGGGCTTAGACCCAAAGGGAATGTGGTGTGAAATATGAAACCATGGGGATGCAGAAACGTTATTAATTTTTGTTGGATTTTGGCACGGGCAGGCCTAGAAAGAAAGGAAAAATGGGTGCGCGTGAGAGCAAAGAGGGTGTGGAAAATGTTTTTTTTCTTTGGACTTGGCCAACCCAAGCAGTCATACCCCAACTTTCTCCTGACCTAGCCACGTATGGGGTTTCAAGCCTCCCCACCTCATTCTACTATTCAAAACACAAAGACCTAGCGTCTCTCTTCCAAGCGAGGCAGCCAAAGGAGGGACCCCCGCCTGTTCGACACACGCGCCACCACCCTTGCCAAACCGGTCGCCGCCCTCCGGCAGGATCCACTAGGAGCTTCGCCGGTGTCCTAGCCGTTTCACCTGACGCGACGCCTCCGTGCACCAACATCCATGACCGTCACGAGTTTTTGAGATTCTCGATGGAGCCACCGTCGCATGACCCTGTTCCGCCAAGTTATGACTGCTATCGGCGACTTCGGTGACTACCAGTAAGCTCACCGGCGACAGAGCAACCCTCTCCTTCCCTTAGAAGTGCAAACACTTCTTGACTGGTTGTGAGTTTCTCCGATGGCGTGGTGAGTGTTGGGGCTTGGGTGAGTAACAGAGGTGGGGAACGGAGGAATTGGTGAAGCTTAGGAGTGTAAGGTTTGGGTTGGAGGAGAATAGAATGGTGATTGAGGCTGGAAATTAGTTTTGGTTCTTGGTGATTGGTGCTTATCTCTGTTACTTAGCGCCTTGCAGCTTGAGGGTGATCAGGCCATATAAACTACACTCTGCTTTTGTATCTCAAGTCTCTGCTTATGCTATGTCTATTGGGATAATAAATGGAGAATGGGAACGATTCAAGTCACAGGATCATACACAACATGGTAGGTAAAATTCTCCATAACAATCATAGCACCAATGCAACAATAATATGTTCAAGGACAAAAACATGGAGTGCGAGGAGACATTACTTACCTCTTGAAGACTCAATTGCCAACGTCAACCCTGTGTATCCGATGAGCATCCTTCTCCTCCCTCGGCGCATTTCCAAATATTACTCTCACAGCTCCTTGATTCTTGATGCAGCGAGCAATGTTTTTTTTTTTGCTTCGTATTCTCTCTATCAAATAGAATGCTGAAAATGCCACCCTCTTTTGTTATCGTTTTTCCCTGGCCGAAGCTTTCTCAACCCTTTTTTGTCGTTCTCGCCTCAGCCTTCCTGCTCCACTCCTCAGTAACTGTTTTGCTCTGCTCTGCCAAATCCCAAAAACGTCTCTTCCATGTTCCCTCAGACCACCTTATCTCTTTGTCGTTATGCACACATCGCCACCCACACTTCAAGCTCCTTTTTTTTTCAATTTCCCTTTTTTTCAGTTTTTTTTAACTATATTAACCATATTAAAGCAAAACTAAAATGTAAAATTAAAAGTCTAAAAAGAAAATTCAAAATAACAATAAAGGAAAAAACAATCAAAAAGAAAAATTAAAATAAGTAAAATAATAATAATAATAAAGAAACATGGAACGTAAAAAGAAAAACAATGAAGTCAGAACAAATCCGGATGAAATTGGGTGTTGACAAGCATCATCAAAACAATTTTCTTCAAGATTTACCAATACTCCTTATTGGTAACAATCTCCCCCTTTTTGATGATGATCAAAAATTCAATTTTAAAAGCAACTTTGGTTTACCTGCAGAAACATACAAGTTAACAGACAACAACAAAGTTAGCAGTACCTGTATCAATTATCAATTTGTATTATACTTCTCCCCTTATAGTCTTCTTCTCCCCCTTTTTGATCATAAGCAAAAAGATTAATATAAAAATCTCCCCCTTAATATGAGCTCCCCCTCAATTATATAGTCTATGCATAAAATTATTATAAAAGAGAAGGATTACATGAACTTCATAATGATCATCACAAAAAAGATAAATAAACATGGGGAAATAACACAGCAAACAAACAACTTAGCAGCCTATTTCTAAAATTAAGGACTAGGGGATATTTCAGGAGGTTGAATATTGAGTTGACCCTCGATGTTAGATAGACGAACATCAAGATCAAGAAATTGATCAACCATGTACTCATCAATAGATTTTTGCCACTCATAAATCTCTTCAAAGTGTGTCCTTTGTGCTAGACTCATATCCTCCAATTGTTTAGGTAACCTTGTAAAGTGATCTTCCATAGAAGTTGAGGAAGAGGAGGGTATGTTGGATGGTCCAGCATCAGAAGGAGCAGCAGCACTGACGAGGTCAGCCATATGAGTATCGATGTCATCATTTTCATCTTCATCAGGATGGTCATCATCTTTGTGGACAAGAACTCTTCCTCTAGTAATGAATCCCATCTGACGAAAGGTAGTATCACCAATTTCCGAACCCACAGCTTGAATGGCTTGGACAAGTTCTCCTTCAACATTTACACCTTTGTACTCCAAAATCCTAAATATAAGAAGAGCATAGGGAAATTGATAGGAATGGGATTTCTTTGCTTTTACCATTGTGTCAGCAATGACAGCAGGGCAATCAATGTGTATGTGATTTAGAATCCCATACAGAAGAAGCAGATCCTGCTTAGAGCATTAGGCTTGGTTGGTTGCTCTGGGACATAGAATCTAGACAATCAGGTAGTGAATCATCCTTTCTTCAACTTCGAAACCACCAACAAGATATTTCCTTCAGTTGGTCTGCTGTTCAGGATGACGCAGGAAGGATTGGAAAGTCATCAACCTGTTGAAATCTTGAAGTCCCAAATGAACCTTGACAGCATCATCCCAGATGTGAAGTTGGGCAACATTGGTCCACACATCATCATCTAAAATTATGCGAATGCCCTTTACCTTAGTGGATATGATCCCATCTCGATATCTCAAGTTGAAGTAGAAAACTCTTATGAGATCAGGATAAATGCAACCATTTTGCTCTACCAGATGTATGAGTCCTTGACCAGCTAAAAGATCTAAAAATTGAAATCCATAGAAATGGAAAAAGTCAAGGCAAATATACTTTACTGCCAACCATAGTCCGCATGTTTTCCTTGATCTAATATTCACCCATCAATGGTGGCAGGACGTGGTTGAGAGGAAGAGGATGCTCCAGCAACTCTACGGCGATGTCTTCTTGAATCAGCCATGGAGGAAGTTTAAGAGAATGAGACTTTGAGAAAGAGAGGAGAAATGGAGAGGATTTTAGCTCTAGATTTGATTTAAGCAGTATTTGGTTGCAAACAAGTGTCTAATAATCGATTATGGGAGGCTATTTATATGAAAAATGGAAAAACTAGTCGTTTATGGCCGTTTATAGCCGTTATGGGATGCTCCAACGGCTCTATGTTTAAAACTGTCAGCGTGATAATCGACTATGGCTCGAGATAATCGATTATCTGCTCAATAATCGCTACCCAGAAATTGCATGATAATCGATTATGCCTGATGATAATCGATTATCTGTTCAAAATTTTCCAGATTTGAGTTTTGAGATTGAATAATTGATTATTGCCTTGTGATAATCGATGATGAAGCGTAAACTTTACGAAAATGTAAAAATTTTCATAATCTTTTAATCTTAAGACATATCTAATACTCCTAATTCTCTTCTAAGCTCAAAAAATCTATCCTTAGGTAGTTCCTTGGTGAAAATATCAGTTAATTGATGCAAGGTATCAACATATTCAATTTGACAATCCCCTTTTTGAATATGATCTCTTAAAAAATGATGTCTAATTTCAATGTGNTTAGTTCTTGAATGCATTATGGGGTTCTTGGTCAGATTTATAGTACTAGTATTATCACATTTTAAAGGAATATTATCAAGGAAGATATCAAAATCTTCCAGTTGTTGTTTCATCCACAAAATTTGGGCACAACAATTTCCAGCTTCAATATATTCAGCTTCAGTGGTAGACAAAGCTACACACGCTTGTTTCTNCACTCATAAATCTCTTCAAAGTGTGTCCTTTGTGCTAGACTCATATCCTCCAATTGTTTAGGTAACCTTGTAAAGTGATCTTCCATAGAAGTTGAGGAAGAGGAGGGTATGTTGGATGGTCCAGCATCAGAAGGAGCAGCAGCACTGACGAGGTCAGCCATATGAGTATCGATGTCATCATTTTCATCTTCATCAGGATGGTCATCATCTTTGTGGACAAGAACTCTTCCTCTAGTAATGAATCCCATCTGACGAAAGGTAGTATCACCAATTTCCGAACCCACAGCTTGAATGGCTTGGACAAGTTCTCCTTCAACATTTACACCTTTGTACTCCAAAATCCTAAATATAAGAAGAGCATAGGGAAATTGATAGGAATGGGATTTCTTTGCTTTTACCATTGTGTCAGCAATGACAGCAGGGCAATCAATGTGTATGTGATTTAGAATCCCATACAGAAGAAGCAGATCCTGCTTAGAGCATTAGGCTTGGTTGGTTGCTCTGGGACATAGAATCTAGACAATCAGGTAGTGAATCATCCTTTCTTCAACTTCGAAACCACCAACAAGATATTTCCTTCAGTTGGTCTGCTGTTCAGGATGACGCAGGAAGGATTGGAAAGTCATCAACCTGTTGAAATCTTGAAGTCCCAAATGAACCTTGACAGCATCATCCCAGATGTGAAGTTGGGCAACATTGGTCCACACATCATCATCTAAAATTATGCGAATGCCCTTTACCTTAGTGGATATGATCCCATCTCGATATCTCAAGTTGAAGTAGAAAACTCTTATGAGATCAGGATAAATGCAACCATTTTGCTCTACCAGATGTATGAGTCCTTGACCAGCTAAAAGATCTAAAAATTGAAATCCATAGAAATGGAAAAAGTCAAGGCAAATATACTTTACTGCCAACCATAGTCCGCATGTTTTCCTTGATCTAATATTCACCCATCAATGGTGGCAGGACGTGGTTGAGAGGAAGAGGATGCTCCAGCAACTCTACGGCGATGTCTTCTTGAATCAGCCATGGAGGAAGTTTAAGAGAATGAGACTTTGAGAAAGAGAGGAGAAATGGAGAGGATTTTAGCTCTAGATTTGATTTAAGCAGTATTTGGTTGCAAACAAGTGTCTAATAATCGATTATGGGAGGCTATTTATATGAAAAATGGAAAAACTAGTCGTTTATGGCCGTTTATAGCCGTTATGGGATGCTCCAACGGCTCTATGTTTAAAACTGTCAGCGTGATAATCGACTATGGCTCGAGATAATCGATTATCTGCTCAATAATCGCTACCCAGAAATTGCATGATAATCGATTATGCCTGATGATAATCGATTATCTGTTCAAAATTTTCCAGATTTGAGTTTTGAGATTGAATAATTGATTATTGCCTTGTGATAATCGATGATGAAGCGTAAACTTTACGAAAATGTAAAAATTTTCATAATCTTTTAATCTTAAGACATATCTAATACTCCTAATTCTCTTCTAAGCTCAAAAAATCTATCCTTAGGTAGTTCCTTGGTGAAAATATCAGTTAATTGATGCAAGGTATCAACATATTCAATTTGACAATCCCCTTTTTGAATATGATCTCTTAAAAAATGATGTCTAATTTCAATGTGNTTAGTTCTTGAATGCATTATGGGGTTCTTGGTCAGATTTATAGTACTAGTATTATCACATTTTAAAGGAATATTATCAAGGAAGATATCAAAATCTTCCAGTTGTTGTTTCATCCACAAAATTTGGGCACAACAATTTCNAGCTTCAATATATTCAGCTTCAGTGGTAGACAAAGCTACACACGCTTGTTTCTTTGAGTGCCAGGACACCAAAGAACAACCCAGAAAATGACAAGTTCCACTAGTACTTTTTCTATCAATTTTGCAACCACCATAATCTGCATCAGATTAACCTATTAAGCTAGGTGAAGCATCAAAGGGATACCAAAGTCCAAAAGAAGTAGTTCCTTTAAGATATTTTAAGATTTTCTTGACAGTAGTCAAATGGGATTCTTTAGGATTGGCTTGATACCTAGCACACACACATACACTTTGCATAATATCTGGTCTACTAGCAGTTAAGTACAACAAAGATCCTATCATGCCTCTAAACATAGTTTCGTTCACTNCTTTTCTAGATTCATCCTTATCTAAATAGCATGAAGTACCNATAGGTGTATTGGCTTCTTTGCAAGTATCCATACTGAATTTCTTAAGAATTTCTCTACAGTATTTTGTTTGGGAGATGAAAGTTCCTCCATTCATTTGTTTTATTTGTAGTCCTAAGAAGAAATTTAGCTCACCCATCATAGACATCTTAAACTCTCCTTGCATTATTTTTGCAAATTCTTCACACAAAGAGTCATCAGTTGACCCAAATATCATATCATCTACATAAACTTGCACAATCAAAATGTGTTTGACTACCTTCTTAATAAACAAAGTTGAATCAAACTTTCCTCTAGAAAAATCATTATCAATTAAGAAAGTACTAAGTCTTTCATACCATGACCTAGGTGCCTGTTTAAGACCACATAGTGCCTTTTTCAAGTTATAAACATGATTAGGAAATTTAAAATCCTCAAAACCAGGAGGTTGACTAACATATACCTCTTCTTTTATAAATCCNTTTAAAAAAGNACTTTTCACATCCATTTGATACAGTTTAAATTTCATTAGAGATGCATATGCAAGTAATAATCTAATTACTTCTAACCTGGCTACCGGTGCATATGTTTCATCATAATCTATACCTTCCTCTTGACAGTAGCCTTTTGCAACTAGCCTTGCTTTGATTTTAGTGATGTTTCCATCCTCATCAAGTTTGTTCCTAAATACTCATTTGGTTCCTATGACTTGATAATTATCTTGCTTCGGAATAAGTTCCCAGACTTCATTCCTTTCAAATTGGTTTAGCTCTTCTTGCATAGCAACGCACCACTTATCATCTTGAAGAGCTTCCTTTATGTTCTTGGGTTCTATCTGAGACATAAAAGGTATAGTTAGACAGAAATTATTAAGATTGTGTCTAGTAGTTAACCCTTTTGATATATCTGCTATGATGTTGTCCAAAGATAGTCCTCTTGGTTGCTGATAGCTTTTAGGATCAACAGTTTGAGGTGTTTGTTGAAGTTCCGGAGGATAGTTCTCATTTAGATACATCTCTTCAAGAGCTTCCCTCAAATAGTCTTCATC
>NW_014542728.1:46724-48311 GCF_000741045.1 Vigna radiata var. radiata
ACTAAGCATGTTATACTATGACTAGATGCACTTTCAATATCAATCAAATATATGTTATTGTGCCTAACACCTTGCAAAGCAATATCAGTAGAATCTTTAAAATAAACAGTGCATTTATCACTTTGAAATGTTACCTTGAGACCTTTGTCACATAATTGACTTATGCTTAAAAGGTTATGCTTGAGACCTTCAATCTTAATCTCCTAACAATGCAACGTTCTGTGCTAAGAATCAGGATGTTACAATCACAAGAAAGAAGAGAGGAATTTAGGGTTTTAAGATTTAGGGATTTAGGGTTTTAATATTTAGGGATTTTGGGGATAAACAAATCAATTGGGCTTTGAACAAATTAATGATTTCGAAACCCTAGCTACCCTCTCTAGGCTCACCATCTTCGTCGTGTTTGTCACCAGTGTCGGCTCTGTCCTTATCTCTACTCTCATGCATGGCATTGCCGCTATTTGCCTCGTCAAGCAGGACACATCTTAGACCATCAAATTCCTCTTCTTCCTTTCGCTAGTAAAAAATAGCGATTATATAGCGCACATTATGCCACAGTTCACCCACTTAACCGTGGCATATACCCCAGTCACCCATCACCTTTGACTCCACGTCAGGAAAAAAAATTTAATAACAAGGGAATATGCCGCGCTTCTCTGACCAACCGCGGCATATACCCCTGTAACCTCCTGAAATTCCCCATCAGTCAGCCTCTACAATAAATTGGCAGGGGAATATGCCGTGGTTGGTCAAAGAACCGCGGCATATTCCCCTGCCAATTTATTGCAGGGGCTGACTGATGGGGAATGTCAGCAGGTAGCAGGGGGAATAGGCCGCGGTTTCTCAGAGAACCGCGGCATATTCCCCCTGCTACCTCTGACATTCCCCAAAAGGCAGTTGGGAAGGCAGTTGGGGAATTCTGAATGTTGGGGAATAGGCCGTAATTGGTCATAGAACCGCGACATATTCCCTAACTTGAGTAAATTTTAAAAATTTTAGACCATATGTCGCGGTTGCCCGCTGAACCACGACATATAGTTTCAAAAATAATTTCAAAAATGTCATTTTTATTATTTTTTTTAAGTAGTATATGCCACGGTTAAGTTGGGAACCGCGGCAGATTCCCCTATATTACCGCGGTTAAGTGTAGAACCGCGGCATATTCCCCTCTTTAGGTTAAAAAACTAAAAATCGCGAACAGTTTCGTCTTTTTCGCGAAACAGTTTCAGACCTGCGCATTGCTTCATTCTCCGTTAACGACGACCCTGTTCTTCCATTCTCTATCGTTTTGCATCGTTTAAATTGCATTTTGTTTGGTGCATTTGCCATTTTTTACGTTGGGGAAGATTTTTGACCGATCGGAATCGTCATTTTCTACCCTGAGATCGTGAACTGCATTTTGTCGCGCCCATTCTAGGTACTTCCTTTATGCCCTCGTCAAGTTTTCCATTAAGCCTCTATGTTTNCTTTCGTTTCTTGATGCATATGTTGTTGTGGCTTTGATCATTTTTGTCGAATTTGTTGTGGTTTTGGTCGTTCTTGAAGAGCCAAAGTATGTTAGCTTTTATTTAAGTTTTTATTTTTTTT
>NW_014542728.1:51006-52767 GCF_000741045.1 Vigna radiata var. radiata
CACCGAAGCACCTCCTGCATCACCTTTTCATCATTCACATACGCCGCTGCAGAGTTTATCTCTCTTTCAACCAGTTCCTTTTCCGCTGCCAATACAGTCTCGGTGCATCTNACCATCCATTCATCAACATCACCACTGCAGACTAGTTTCCTCTANTNTTCAGTGTCCATTCATCAACATCCTCGTTGTANAACTTCATCCTCTCTGCAGTTCATCACCGTAAACCATAGTGCACACCTCTGCTTCCTTTGTCTTTTGTCCGCTGTTGTTACCTTCATCTTCCAAGGCTCACGGATCTGAAATATCTCCCAAGGATGGAGGTATCAAGTGGTATCAGAGNAAGGTTCCAGCCGCTATTGTCGTGAGCTAAGTTTTCCTTTTAATCCATACTGTCAAACACTTTGTTTTCTCTNTTTCTTTGCATCNAGTGTGTACTGTTCCATTGGTGTTCTGATTCCACTAGTTTCCTTCGAGTTATTTTTCTTTGTGCCAGTTTTATTTTGATTTCGTTTTCATCATTTTATTCGGCCAAATCAGATTTGAGTCTTTTAATTTTTGCAATCTATTCAGTTTTGTTAAAAGTCATGTGTAATTGCTTATGTTGTTTTCACAAATTCTGGTTCTAAAGTCGTGTGGTCCTGCATCTGTTAAATTTGAATGAATTCAACNTTCTCTGCACAATTAAAAGAGCTATGACAGTCTCTATGAGGAGCTCAAGGGTATGAAATGTGTTGATCATTTCAGATTTGTGATTGAATCCAGTGTGCAGAGTTGAATCTGTGTGAATGTGATTCAAATTTGTNACTGCACCTTNTGTGTTTGAGTCTGATTGATAATCTGGATTGCCTTTTGTGGAATGTTGTAAATTGTGCATACCAAATGAACAGTGTTCTGTTTTACTGAACGAGTTGGATGCATCATCTCACAAGGTCCAGAAAACAAAGTCTAGCAGATTGGCCGAGCTGCATCTTATTACCTTGAGTCTTTTCTGTTTTCAAATCTGATTCAGCTTAGAATTCGGTGCTGAATGTTCTAATTACATTTCTAGTGTCTTTATCAAGTTTTAATTTCTGTTTTGGAATCTAATTAAGTGCTTAGATTCCATTTGAATCCATGTGCTTGAAATTGGATGGTGTAGTTGCTTGAATTAGTGTTAAAAAGAGGAACTCAACCAGTGATTTTTCGAAACAGTGACAATTGACCTCAATTGGCAGCACAAACATTTTTATATCATCCATTATGACTTGCTCGTGTTGCCTAATTTGAGTGTTTAATGAGCTGGTGCAAAGTTCCCTACTGAACCATCACTTTCAGCACTGAAATTCTTATTTGTTGATACAAGTTGTTGATCTCTGATAAAACATATGTGCTTGTTGTTCTGTGTATCATTGATTGAATAAGAATTGGCAGCAAAAGCACAGTTTAAATGTAATAAAAAGATCTGCTCCAAAATTCAAAAGAAAAATAACCAGCAGAAAGAAAAAAAAAAAAAGCTGAGTTAAACCGTGCCAATTCTGGTTTGGTTGATGTGCCAGTTTCAGAAAAACTCATTCAGGCATTTTAACAAANAGTTTTNCCTAATTGCCATGTGAGCTNGAATTTGATCTTATACAACTTGTAACTGTTTTCTTGTTTTTTAAATCTACTCTAGAGCATTTCTTAGGATCATTTTGTTGTGCCTCCGTGTTTGAATTGCCTTTTCTTGCTTTAAAACTCAATTATTGGCTTTCTTGCCTACCACCTGTTTGATAAAAGGTGTTG
>NW_014542728.1:63247-65125 GCF_000741045.1 Vigna radiata var. radiata
TGTGTTTGAGTCTGATTGATAATCTGGATTGCCTTTTGTGGAATGTTGTAAATTGTGCATACCAAATGAACAGTGTTCTGTTTTACTGAACGAGTTGGATGCATCATCTCACAAGGTCCAGAAAACAAAGTCTAGCAGATTGGCCGAGCTGCATCTTATTACCTTGAGTCTTTTCTGTTTTCAAATCTGATTCAGCTTAGAATTCGGTGCTGAATGTTCTAATTACATTTCTAGTGTCTTTATCAAGTTTTAATTTCTGTTTTGGAATCTAATTAAGTGCTTAGATTCCATTTGAATCCATGTGCTTGAAATTGGATGGTGTAGTTGCTTGAATTAGTGTTAAAAAGAGGAACTCAACCAGTGATTTTTCGAAACAGTGACAATTGACCTCAATTGGCAGCACAAACATGTTTATATCATCCATTATGACTTGCTCGTGTTGCCTAATTTGAGTGTTTAATGAGTTGGTGCAAAGTTCCCTACTGAACCATCACTTTCAGCACTGAAATTCTTATTTGCTGATACAAGTTGTTGATCTCTGATAAAACATATGTGCTTGTTGTTCTGTGTATCATTGATTGAATAAGAATTGGCAGCAAAAGCACAATTTAAATGTAATAAAAAGATCTGCTCCAAAATTCAAAAGAAAAATAACCAGCAGAAAGAAAAAAAAAAAGCTGAGTTAAACCGTGCCAATTCTGGTTTGGTTGATGTGCCAGTTTCAGAAAAACTCATTCAGGCATTTTAACAAACAGTTTTGCCTAATTGCCATGTGAGCTAGAATTTGATCTTATACAACTTGTAACTGTTTTCTTGTTTTTTAAATCTACTCTAGAGCATTTCTTAGGATCATTTTGTTGTGCCTCCGTGTTTGAATTGCCTTTTCTTGCTTTAAAACTCAATTATTGGCTTTCTTGCCTACCACCTGTTTGATAAAAGGTGTTGCAGTGCAGTCTTGTTTGGAGCTTTGNTGTGCAGTTCCATTATGTCTTTTGCTGATTTCTGGTCAATTGTGAACTTGTTTGAGGTGCATCCGACGGGAACTTGTCTGTCCAGAGGTCTTTCATCCTTGGTAGCCTCCTAGGGAGTGGAGAAGTGGTGAAAAGCACATAGGAACGTGACTCTCGGTGCTGCAGAATTTCTCCTACTGGACTGCATCATTTGCCGCAACAGCAGCTTGTTTAAAACGTTCCTTGCAATCAAATTAGAAGCTCCACTTTCAGCAACTGTGACCCTTGTGTGATTGTATCAGAATCAATCAAGTTTTTCGTTGAGAGCAGCCAAAGTTGCATTGCCAAAATCCCATTTTTTTTTCTTTACTGAGAGTCCAGAGCTGCAATGTCCAAGGCTTTGTTCTTCTATTATGTTTTCAAGATTTGCAAATTCTAATCAGCTTTTGGAAACAGATTATTTGCACTAAGTTCAGTTTGTTGGTGAACANCTNTTACTAACTGTTCTTTGTGCAGAATTAACATTTGGTGGACCAAGGAGTAGCGAACTGTGACNGTTGAATCAGTGGTTCTTACACTTGGTTTAACTGCTCGNCATTCATCATAGTTAACCATTGCTTGCTGAAATTTCATGAAGATGTTAACTGTGAGGCATTCAGCATAGTCAATTCCATAAATTNTGCATTGAGTTCTGATTTTAGCCAATAACTTTGGCCAATTGATTCATTTGATTGCTGGACTTTAGATTCTGTTATGTGCCTACTGTCATAAGTGAATACAACACTTAATTAACAGGTCTGAATTCATGATTGAATTAATGAGATAGGTAGTTTCTGCATTGAATCACATCTCACTTGAATCTGGTTGATTGTGCATTTCCATTTGTATTTGCTGGATTTGGGTGTGACTTTGTGTGCAGAGCTAATTA
>NW_014542729.1:0-17416 GCF_000741045.1 Vigna radiata var. radiata
GTTGAATTTGTTAGTGAATTAAAGAAATTCGTTGAATTTGTTAGTGAATTAAAGAAATTCATTGAATTTGTTAGTGAATTAAAGAAATTCGTTGAGACAATTAAGCCCTCTCCGTTAACTGGAACTAACGTCGTAGGCCAATTGAGAGGGCTTAATTGTCTCAAATTTACAAATATTAAGATGCAATTGGGACAAAAAAAAACGAAGAGGGCTTAATTGCCTCAAATTTACAAATATTAGGATGCAATTGGGACAAAAAAAAACATGAGGACCTAATTGAAAATGGGGAACAAATATGAGGACTAAAACATATATTTAACCTTTTTTTTATGCGGTGTAATATATTGTTTCTCCCAACAATTATACAATCTATTTGTTTTATCCAAATTATTGTGTTTGTACATGATGTATGTTTTTTTTATGAATGTAATTTTTGACGAAGAAAATTTTTTAAGTTAAAGATGTAAAGATTTGGATAAAATAAAAATAATTTATTTTTATTTTAATATTTTCTAAAAGTAAATATTTATTTATGCTGTATTATTGGGTGATAAAAGTATTTAGGAATAGTATAAAAATTTAATTAGTGAAATTGGTGACTTTGGATGGGAAATTGGTGTGGGTCCCGGTACATGCATATAAACGTAAATATGAGGGTTAGGGTGCATTTTACTTGAGATACTCTTAGGGAGGGTTTCATTGTTTTGAAAGAAAGGGTATATGTAAGAATTAGTTGTATTCACGTGAATATTTGTATCTATATATATGAGTTCAGTAATTTTGTTATATTCTGAGTTAGTTTATGATTAAAATAATATAGGTTTAAACCCTTTTTTGGTCTCTAAGTTAAGTTATGATGTTCAGTTTAGTTCCCGCTTTAAAAAATGTCAACCTTTAGTCCTTATGATATGAAAAATGTATCAAATCAGTCCTCATGACATCACTTAATGAACAATAAATCACAAGTTTTCATACCTATGTATCAAATATTTTGTGATATGTTAACAGGAGGTGTTATGAACAACAAATCACTTAATGAAAAACTTGTGATTTGTTAATGAATAGGACTGATTTGATACATTTTTCATAGCATAGGGACTAAAGGTTGACATTTTTAAAAACGAGGACTAAACTGAACATCAGAACTTAACTTAGGGACCAAAAAAGGGTTAAACCAATAATATATTAGATAGATTTATGAATGATAATATATTAGGTTAGTTATGAATGACTTTATATAAGTTGTTGCAGGAATAGTATTATATAAGGCTAATATTATATTAGAAGGTTATATAAAGAAATTATGTTAGGTGGTGTAGGGGATAAAGTATTGATTTATGGTTAGATGGATACGAGAATTTGGATTTAGGGAATTATAATGGATTTCCTTTTTGTTTGGGGTTTAAAGGAAGGTAGTTTTAATTCTAATAGGGGAACCTTGAGAGAGAGAAGAGTACACCAAGTCGTGAGAAGAAGCGTGAGCAAGCCTTTGGAGTTCAGGTAAGGGGAGTGACTAGAATTATCTTGTGTATGTAGGGTAAGGGGAGTGATGGAATCCTTCCTGACACAGTCCTCTTTTATCGTATTTTTACATTTTATTATACGCGTAGCTTAGCTTGTAAGGAGCATGGGTTACAATAAATACCCAACTCCTCTCTTGTATTCCTTACTTTTGAGACTGATGAGAATTTGATTTTCTGACCTTCAAAAATAATTCTCTCTTGAAAGTCATCAAAAATAATTCTCTTTTGAAAGTCAGGCCAGAGAGACCTCTTCTACCCACCTTCCAAACACCTCTCTCACTTCCATTTTCCATATTTCGACGGTGTTCCACCTTATCTCTCCTCGTCCACGCTGCCACTCCTACACACATCAGTGCTCCAAACTTCATTCAACCAATCTTCATTTACCACGCGTTTGGGGCCATTGCCTTATCATTTCATTCTCGCGCCACAGAACCACATTTCACACAATTTCCTAAAGAAACCTCATCTGCTAGGGTTTCTTCCTCTGGAGCGCATCTTCCTCGTCTCAAACCACAGATCGACCATATCTCCTCCGTTTCCACGGGTAAGGCTACTTTTCTTCACAGATCCATCCTCTTCCACCATTTCTTTGGATTTCCACCGGTTAAAAGCCTTTTCTCGCCGTTTAAATCATCGTCTAGCCTCATTTCCACCGATTAAAACCTTCTTCTTCGTTTGTTCTTCACTATTCACCGATTAAAACTTTTTCTCCATCGTTTAATCGGTTTAGATTAGGGTTTATACTATATTTAGGGTTTCTAACGAGTTCATCCTCTGTGTCGAGCTTTTCTCTTTCGATTTCGAGTTCCTCAACATTTCGCTACATATTTCTTTGTCGGAGAAGCTTCGAGGAGGTCTAGTTCGTCGTCTCACTGCTTCAATCGGCCTCTCCTTAGAGCCTTCGTCCATCAGGGAGTGGTTAGAATTGTCTTGTATGGATAGGTTTTTTTGTGTATGTTTTTTTGTTGTGATTAATGTAAAAGTTATCTGTTGTTTTATGCTAAACACAATAAAAATCTCTCAGTTTTAATTTCTAAGAGACAAAAGCGTAAAATAATAAGAATAAAATAACAACGACATATTTGTGCTAAAAAAAGTTCAACAATGAAGATTCAATTGAAAAATATAAAAAAGTCAATTACTCAATAAATAAAAAAATATTTAATAGGATTCCATTGAAATTATCCAAATTTATGAGAGATTTCAGTTTTATTTTATTTTTTCAAATTTAGAGTGTATAGCTTATTTTAATTTATGAAAGAAGTTTAATATACTATAGCTACTTAATTATTTTTATAAGTATTTATGCAAAGCTAAATCCTTTTTCATGATTCCAAGAGGAAACTGATACAATATTTTATATACAAAATGGTTCAGTTGTTGTCTAGATGATATAAACTTTGGTTCACTCATGATGGGTAAAGGCAACAATAGAAACTAGCATTAACATATACATAACATATTAAACAAGACAATGATGTGAGCACCTGACATAAGAGTTGATGTTCAAAGAAAAAGGTCTTAGTTTGAGAGGTAAGTAGGAAAGGAACGATCACATGAATGAGCAGTCCATAAAGAACTAAGAGTTCGAAGACGATGGAAGTATTCCCCCATAGCCACCAAGCCTTGAGCAGTTTGCCCAGGTGTCAGAATCCTTGACATGTAGAGCAGAGTTTGCTGCCTAAGGTGGTCTGCCTGAGGAACAAGCTAATAAATTCAACAAGCTTTCAACTTAACAGTAATAGTTTTGCATGCTTTAGCAGTAAAAAAACAATGCAGAACACTAGACCTCTATTTCTCCACTAAGCAATAAATAAAGTCAAACATTAATAGATGATAAGAAATGGACTTTAAATCTAATTCAATCTTACAAAATTGACTTATAAAATAAGATTTGTATCCACTAATATACTATTATAAATTAACTTTATCTCGAATTGATGTGAGACTTCCCAGATAGTATGAAATGATTTCAAACTTCATTTTAGAAGTAAATTTTTGTGAGAATGAGTTATGATACATAATTTGAGGGGATTCATTGAGGAGATTTAATACAAATAAAATCCGAACCAAATCCTTATAAGTTGTTCATATTTCTCTTTTTTAATATATAACTTAGACTTATATAGTTGAATTCCCAACTAATTAGTTTTAGAGTTCATATTTTATGATGATATCAAAGTATATTGTAATAAATTTTATTACAAACACCATAACTTCATTTTTCAAATTAATTCTTCATTGATATAGTTGTTATTTTGGCTTAACTATTGCCTTGATAGATAACTTTTAATTAAAAATCTTAATGCGGCACTCTACTACACATTGCATGGTACTTCTATTAAGTACTGGATGTGAAGTTAATAGATGACAGTAATTTAAGAAATTAAAACAGAGACATACTAAATAAAAAAATGAGAGAAAAATTTGAGAAATGATGAAGGTAAAAGTATCAAAAGGGTAATTAACTCTTTTAATTAATTATGTGTAGTGAGTTTCCTAATAAATATCTACCATTTAATCATTTCGCAATCATGATTTTAAACTATGGTTGGGGTCATAATTGTCATCATAATTCAATTTAACGACCAAAATGTGGTTGGGGACTGTTTCTTAAGACCAAGTTTGCCATAGAAAGGCTTTTATGTATGCTACATATAATGTCTCAAGTTTCCCATCATATGACTGAGTAATAACAAAATACAAACATTTTTAAAAAATTTGATGCTGCATACATTACCTGGTTTACAAAACCTTCTAGTGCTTCACCCTTGTCCATTGCAGCAGCCATCTCAAAGCCGTAGTGTCCTATAGCTAAGGGATCTGATGGAATGTTGTGGACTAGACTCTGCTGGAGTTTGTCCAATCCAAGTGAAAGGGCATCTTCAGCTTGCTGAGATGAAAGCCGGAGCTTGTTAATACTCACAATTTGTTGATCAGTCAAAGGCTCAAGCTGTGGTACAATAATCTGAAAGAAAAAGGTCAAGTAATTTTAACAAGATGTTTATGTATTCACAGTCCAGAACACAGAATAGAAAAGATGTTTTGTTTTACGAACTACATGTATCATATCTGAAGTATTGAAAAACTGTAGTTGTGCATAGAATCTGACATTCTTGTTTGGCTTCAAAGCAACCTAGCATGACTGAAATCTAAACAAGTTTCTGTTATTTCAAGATCTTTAGGAAAGAGTTTAACACATAAATTTGACATTCGACACCAATGACTCATGAGTAAATCGAGATAAGAGATTTCAATACCACCTTCAACTACAATGATTTGTAAGTCTTTTTTCTTTATATTCTTCAACTTTCTCATTTTTACTCAATATGGTTTCAGATTTCCACTTGAATTCATAATACTATAATGCACAATCTATGAATAGAAAATAATTTAAAAGTCGTTAGATTGACATGTGGATGTACATTTAGAAGCTGTGATGGACGGGATCCTCCAATCCAAAGATAAAGGCGTTCCACTGATGCTTTCCATGCGCCACAGATCATATAAAAGACATCTGCTTTTGCTGCCTCTGCTTTCATCCTGAAAAGATTTGAGTAGTGGCTCAAGCAACTCTCAACAAGTAGATGAAGCTGCATATCAGAGTCACGAGTGTGTAATGCATTTCTCAGTTCTTCATTTTGTCTATCGAGCTCTTCAATCCATTGTCCATATTCAAGTTCAAACAAGGTTATCCCTGCTTTACAAACAATGCTTTAGAAACTTAATGCGTCACACAGTTAGAAAAAGTAGAAATGGAATCACAAATTAAATGACATTTGAGAATTCTACAAGACAAAGTGTCAAAAACATTAAAATAGTCACATCACGAAAGCTACTTGCAGTTCAATATGAAATACTTAATTTTCTCATATACTTGGATCACTGAGAAGAATTTTGATAGAATGCAACACAATATTACAACATGTGATCTAGAATAAAAACAAGAGAATTGATTTTATAACATTTAACTTCAATTGGAGGTTGAAGACTTTACTCAAATAACCATGATTTGAACTAGAATAGATATAATTGTTGATGCCATTCTGTCAAAATTATTATTAAAATTTTTCATTGACTTGAAGCAAATCTGTATTTGATGCAGGCAACAAAATGAACCGTAGAGGAATACTAAGAATAGTCACATAAATACCTGACAAAAGTATCATTATAGGTAACAACACAGAAATGGATTTCATCTAATACAGGCTCAAACATAAACCATAAATCAAACTGCAAATTATTCTAAAAACACCAGAAGAAAGTAGTACAAAAAATAACTAAAAAAATAACATTTTGTGGAAACTTGAAAGTTAAAACTGAAACTAAGAATCTCCAACCTGGGTTAATTGTTCCGGATGATCCCATATAACTAACATCTGGTGTACTGCTTATGTACATACCCTGCAAGTGGACATCATAATAAGTTCTTTAACACATACATTAAAATAAAAGTCATAAACAAGAACTACGATTTTTCAGTTAAGATCACCTGCTTTTTTGCTTTCTCAATCTCCAATTCCAATTGCATGAGCTTCACACGGCTTGTTTCTAATTGTTGAACATAAGCCTATTAATTACATTAGAAAGAATCAGATTATCAACACAAGCTAACTTCCCCATAAATTCAGTTTCTATCACCTTCTTCCGCAGCCGACATTTTCGTGCAGCCTCACGATTTTGTGCTTGACGTCTTAGCACCTACACATAAATAATCCTTAAAAACTTCAGTAAAAAACATTCATGTTTGATATCAAGATCTCCAAAGCATTAATTTTGGTTTCTTGTGAACATTATAATGATTAAATTGAAGCCGGTAAAAGATGAGCATGGAATAAGCAGAAAAGAAATATACAGTGATTAAACCCATCACCTTACTATCAGTTTTCTCATTATTCTCTTGATCATCTCCAGAAGGTTCCCTTGATTCATGAGGAGTACATTCAGGCTGAACACAGGGAATTCAGTGTTGTAAACAAAAATATGCTAGATTGGTAACAGAAGAGAAAGTACTATGTCTTTTACATCGTTTTGCATGCTTGGCTTCATCATGAACATTGGTGTAGCAACTGAATTCAAGCTTCCATCAATTTTGAAGCTGTCCCCCCACATGTTCACTTGATGGAATGGATCATATATACCCATCCTTTTCGCGAGGACTAGTTGAGTCGACGAAGAGTTCATATACTATACATCATGCAAAAAGAAAATTCATATCTAAAATTGGAGATTTAATGCAATGTAGACAAGATAAAAAAAATGGTAGAATTTAGACTTCATCCCCTACATAACAGGAAGCTGGGTTTGTTGCATAAAATTGAATGAAACTTCAAATGAGGAACAGCAACAAATTGATAAGTTACCCACAAGTTGATTTTAGTTTATAAAGAAGTTAATATAACCATTCCATTAACATGACTCCATTAACTCGATCAGAAGCTTGATTATTCTTCTCTACCGCAAAAATAAAATGCAAAACATAGAAAAGAGGACTAATTGAGCAATACTTTCAGCAGTTCAATCCTAATATTGTTGAATCACAAGAAACACATAATAAACGACAAATTTCAAGTTAGGTAAACTGAATTGTTGAAATGGGAAGCGAACCTGGGCAATCCAAATACAGTTTAGAACAGAAAACAAAATTACAGGGTAGCTAGTTTGGTAGAATCTGCAAGCACCAATATTGTAGTATTAGACCATGACAGACCCAAATGAAATGAATCCCCAAGAAGTTTTATATACACACCAGCATTACTTTTCTGTGTGCCAGCAAATTATGTAAGCAACGCACTAACTGAAATAAAACAGATGAAAATTTAATTTTAAATAAACAAAATATCATTTCTCAAAGTATAACATAACTTTCATTTTTTTTTTTCTACAGGTGTAAGAAAATCTACTTTGATGTGTCAACTTGCTAGTGTAAAGTTATGTTTCCACTGTAAGAGAAAGACTAGGGTCTAGGAAACAATCAGCAGTGAATTAAAAATCAAAAGAAAAAGTAAATAAATAGAGATGAAAATACCAAGTTCACAGCTTTTCATATTCAGTTGATAGTGGTCTTTGAAACTTTGACTAACATGATTTGTGAAAATATTATTTCTACTTTAAAGTTTTATATCATAAATTAATGATTTTCTTCAGCATACAGGATTACGGTCCTATAAGAATCGAATTAATAGCATGTTTGGATTAAAAGAAAAGAAAATAGATAGAGAAAAAAAATATACATCTAATAATATATATACTTTTTTTTTTCAATGAAGAAAATAAAAACTTTATAAAATTTTAATTTTTAGTCCATTCAAAATTTTCAATTTTCTCTTTCCTCGATTTTCCTTTCTCTATACCAATCAGACGATAAAGTAATATACCTCACTTCATAAAATTAACTCATTTTAAGTTAAAGACGAATCTGCCATAGCAATATCACCTGAAAAATATTTTCTTTCTGCATAGAAATACTCAATTTCACAAACGTGTATGATTGCACACTTTATTTTTAATACCAAATCCATCCCAAAGACAAGTCTTAATTTATTTTGAGTCCTAATTGTAAAACCTCATTTTTTAAAAGAAAGTAGCTTTTAAAATAAAAAATAACTTTTTATTCTTATAGTTTAAGTTTTACATAAAATTTTGAGTTTTAAGTTTTGTATTATAAAGTCAACACAATCCAACATAATTATCTTATAAGATTATAGTTGTAATCCTAGGTTGTTCTTGTATAAACAACATCCACCAGCAATTGTACTCAGTATGAAATCAATTGAGTTGTATATGTACAAGTACTGAGAATCCAAAGAATGACTCATAGTATATCTAAAGTATAGAGGTGTCGGTTGACTTACATGGGAAGTAGAGATCCCATTAATCAGGGGAAAAAGGACTAAGCAAGGAAAAGGGAGCTAAGCAAGTAGCGGACACAAGGTTAATCAATTGGTGTTGTCTAGAGGTCGATCGGGTGAGGTGGCATCCTATTCGGGTAAACGGGGAAGAAGTGAAGAGGTAAGTGAAGACAGGTCCAAAAGATCCGGCGAGTTACATGGACATGTCAGCAGCAGTTACAACTAGAGGGTGAATATTGTGGGATTGAGGATCAACGGTTACAGGTAGTTAACATTTATTATGTCTATAAATACATGAAGAATAACCAGGTATGGGGCATGAAAAAACTATTCTCTCTTGATATTACTCTTTAGATAACTTTGCTAACTTGAGCGTCGAAGTGCTAACGTGCAGGTCTCCGTCGATCGATACCCGTTGAGATAATCTTCAGAGTGACTCAAGGAAGTTAGTGGTAAGAAGAGAAGGTCGAGTTTGATCTAGGGTCCTACATCCGAATCAGTATATATGATGAAATGTTTTTTTAGTTAGGTTATGAAAGGAAAGTAGCTAATTAAATTGTTTAAGAAAAAGTGATACCAATGAACCTTAACACCTTAACAATTTGATAATAAAATCAAAGTAGAGTTAATTGTGTTGCTGATCAACGCGTAGATTCGTTGAAGTTGTCCCTTTCCACTTCACATGGAAAAGGTATATTGTGCTTCACAAACGACACCCGAAAATGCTTTTTGTAAAGAAGATAAGAGATTTATTTAAAGTAAACAGGTTGCTCCTTTATTTCATTCTTTTTCTATCTCTTTTTCAACACCAAAAAAGTCTTACAGTGAACTCAACTTAACCAATAATTCCTTTATGCTTCAATTGTTTCTCACTTTCCTATTACGGCTTGCTTCAATCCACCCCCACCTTAAATTAATCTTATTCGTCTCTGGTTCCAGATTGCAAATAGATTGAAAATAAGATGAATTTCCATTTTGTGTAAGTGTTGATAATATCTATAATTGCTTTATTAAAAATGAGTTAAGTTTATATCACTTAATATAATACAGATTCTATTATAATAAAATTTGTTGAATTTATTGTGTAATTCATTATTGAAATGTCATCGTAGCACTCAAATCTTATAATAATTACTATTGTGTTCTCCTTTGTTAATTTTTCACATAAGTAAAATTCAAGTATAATATATATATATATATATATATATATATATATATATATATTATTACCATCATATTAATACATCATTTTCTTACTTTTAATATGTTTTTTTTAGCCTAAGTTTTCTATTGAATAAAAATTAGAAAATTGAGTAACATATAAAGGAGAGAACTTATGAGTTTATAGTTTTAGTTTTAATTGAAGATAGTGTCAAGTCTTTTAAGTGATTTTAACTCAGGTTTCATTTGTATTAAATATCCTACTAGTGAAACTAATCATTAGGTGTAAGCATATCGTATCATGTTATTTCATGTGAATTTAAATATCTCTACCAGACATTCTTTTAATCTGCTGCTTCTAAATTCTGCATATATTATATCTATACAGAATCGTTGCCAAAGTTTCCCTAGATCTACTGTAGCTATCAATGTAAAGTAACTTTTGTTTTTATTTTGCACCTAGGTTGAGGATTAGGGGACATTTTTTGTATATGAGTGATAAGATACTAAGAAATGATA
Organism: Vigna radiata var. radiata; assembly: GCF_000741045.1. Lineage (NCBI taxonomy): Eukaryota > Viridiplantae > Streptophyta > Magnoliopsida > Fabales > Fabaceae > Vigna > Vigna radiata. The sequence goes on from NW_014542729.1 coordinate 10,058, forward strand.
ATTTTGAAAACAATTAAATGAGACCATGTGTGCTTAAATGAAACGGACAGCCTTAAAAGATGATTTTTCTTTTCAGTTTAATCACTGAGTATGTTCCTAAGCTTTATGCGAAATTTCAAATTATTTTTCCAGTTGAATTTCCTAATGAAAAATATTTTTCTTCTATTTACGCATAAAATAACGGTTTTAAAGACTATTAAAAAAATTGTATAATTAAAGACAATAAAGAAGTTCAGAAATAATTGAAAGAATTAGGAGTTGATTAAGTATATTTTCCATTAATCACATACTTCCCAATGTTATTCTGCTATTCTCATATATATGAATTACTCAACTTATGGAAAATGAATTTGGAGATAATATTTCTCCATTGATAATAATTTTTAGACGGAAATAGTTTAATAAAACTTGAAACAAACATAAAATTCATATATATTCTTCTCGATAACTTTTATTTTTTATTTAATTTTAAATTTGAAAAATAACATTGGACTAATATTGTGAGTGTGAATTTTTTTTAAAAATTTATCACCCCATTACTCTTATATTACAAAGAATATAATTATCACATTTGATCCATTTCAATAACCTTCATCCACACTAAGATGTTGTTCAATACCTATAATTTCTGTGTAATATTAATAATAATAGAAAAATTCATTGAAGTTACACGATGCTTGAACAAGTTATTGCTTTCTTGAATGTGTGATAAAAATTGGTAGGTGATACATGTTAAAGTGTCCATTTTTAATCCAATATTTTCTGGTAAACTTCATAGGGAACTAAAACCATAAATGGGACATGTGATTAATATTGCATTATGAGTACCAGCTAGGACATGGAAGGTTGGATTACATCAAATTTGCTTTATAAATATGAAAAGAAAAAGTTAAAAGTAAATTAAGACATAACTACTTTGTTTAGTGGTGCCCCCATGATACCTGGTCATTTACTAGTTAATGCTATTGCTAAGCCTTTTTGTTTTTTTCATACCCCACTTACAAGAATTTTCCACTATAAATTTTGTGTCTATCATGTGTGTGTTAGAGTAACTTTAACAGCAACATAATTAATTTGTTAGATTAAAACAACTCCACGTGATGGAGATAAAAACAATATTTATATTATTTTTTTTCTATTTGTTTTTGGTAAAATAGAATGATGAAAACAACAATATTCAGTTAATGTAACTAAGTTAAGAAAAATAAAATTCTTAATATATAAAAAATAATGAAATATCTTATTATTATAAATATTTATAGGTTTTAAATCAATAAATTAGTCAACAGTTATATTAAATTCTCTATAAATAAGTTTATGTTGACTATAGTTCATCATAAACTTATATCTTCTTTATATTCTGGTGATTTTCTTGAAAAACTCTAAGTTAAATAAGGTTTCAGAATGAAATTTTTGAGAGTTTTTGTGATGACCAGGGGATATCACCCAATTTCTCTGCATCCAGAACACCACAACAAAATGGTGTAGTTGAAAGGAAAAATAGAGCTCTTGAGAAACTTGCTAAGACTATGTTAAATGAAAGATCATTGCCCAAACATTGTTTGGCTAATGTTGTTAGCACAACTTAATGAACACCTCCACGTGATGGAGATAAAAACAACATTTATATTATTTTTCTTTTTGTTTCTATTTGTTTTTGGTAAAATAGAATGATGAAAACAACAATATTAGGTTAATGTAACTAAGTTAAGAAAAATAAAATTCTTAATATATAAATAATAATGAAATATCTTATTATTATAAATATTTATAAGTTTTAAATCAATAAATTAGTCAACATTTGTATTAAGTTCTCTATAAATAAGTTTATGTTGACTATAGTCCATCATGAACTTATATCTTCTTTATATTGTGATGGTTTTCTTGAAAAACTTGTAAGTTAAATAAGGTGTCTAAATGAAATTTTTGAGAACTTTTGTGATGAATAGGGGATATCACACAATTTTTCTGCACCCAGAACACCACAACAAAATGATGTAGTTGAAAGGAAAAATAAAGCTCTTGAGACACTTGCTAGGACTATGTAAATGAAAGATCCCTGCCCAAACACTGTTTGGTTGATGTTGTTAGCATAACTTATTGAACAACTCCACGTGATGTGTTAAGCCCCTAGCAAGTGTACCAGATCGTTATTAAGTAATATAAACGGTAAGACCGAGTATCGTTCTCCCAAAGGACTCGGTGTCCTAGACGTTCGTGTGATTTGATCGCATAAGATTTGAAAGAAGAATAAATTGTAGTGTTGATGCAAAAACCAAATTTAAACATGAAAATGCAAAGTGTGACCAATTGGCAAAGAAAACTATGAATTGATGGAGTTGTTGGGGTTTACAATTTCGTCTTTATCCACCCTCCTATATATACTATTCTTGTTAGATTCACTTTATTATCAATGTCATTCAACTTTCTAATCTACTCTAAACCCGATTCCTCGGCAAAGAGAGCCTATTATCAATTACTAGTTTACCATTCCTAGTCTCCATAGTAATTAATAACGCATTATTAACAGAAGTTTAAAGCAATTGGCCGTCCTACTCCTATTCCTAGGTAGTATTGCATAACCAAGGGAATTCTTATCTTTTCTAGATTTCCCCGTACGTTCTCGTATCAACAAAATCAAATATCATGACACCGAATGAGTTAAACGATGCATGTGAATAAAACAAGAACTTCGATATAAAAGAGTTTCAAAAAGATTACATTGTTCCCCAACAACAAAGGGTTTAGTTCACCATAGACATGGTGAAACTAGATGAACTGAATGGAAAGAATGAAAAGATAAACCCAAGATTTGGTAGATTGGAGCTCCCACATCCAAAATCCTCCTCCAAGGGGTGAAAAAAGTGTTTATGTGTCCTTTCTGCCAAAAGATACAAACCCTAGGGTGTCTAAGTCTTTAAATAGGACATAAAAATTAAAAAAAAAAAAACAAATCCAAGCCCAAACAGATCATAAAAATCGCAGAAAATAGGTCCAAGCCCGCGTCTTCGGCGGTTAGCGCCCTGCGGCATTGGCACTTAGCGCCCAACTGGCGCTCAACGCTCTGGTCAACTTTTATGGTCAACTTTTCAGCATTATGGTCAACTGGTTGACTTTTTTGGTTGACTGATTGACTTTTCTGTTAGGAAACAAGTAGGCTTCGTTTTACACCAAGAGGGAGGGGGGGGGGGGGATGATGGGCTGTCGCAACCCACACAAATTTAATGTGCAATTAGAAATGCAGTATAGCTAGGAAATGACTCCTAAGTCGTCTCTCAAGGACCAATTTTGCGGTTCAAGAATTAGTCAAGCACGAAGTAAGGGGGTTGTGAAAATGTTGTGGTGAATACGGATGAATAAAATCAAAACACTGACTCAAACAGAAATGCAAACACATATCTAAAAAAACGGTTTCCAAGACAGACTGAAAACGGTTTTTCATTAACTTAATTACAATGCTTCCTATCACAGATCAACAAAATAAAGCCGACTCAAACCTCTAATCCAACACAATTAATCAACTAAGCGCAGGCTAATTGTGTTTTCATAAAAGCGGACTAAGTGAACGCAATGTTAACATCAAATTTAATTTACACCATGCAGTTTCATCAACTAAGAGAAGACTCAACACCAATTGGGCAACTAAGTGTATACCCAATTGCGAGTGCAAATACAAATTTGATATTAACCAAGTCAGAGTGGCAATCACACATACAGTCCAAAAATCTCAGAGAAACATTATAATATTGCTAATGACCAACTCAGTTAATTTAAGCTATCATGACAATTAAAGTAACAAGATCAAACATATTAGCAACATTAAAATAAATTAAAATACTAGACACCAACACTGATACAAACAACTATTTAACACAGTTAGATAAATTAAATGCAAAACTAATTTAAAGAAATGATAAACAACTCAACCTACTATGCAAACTACTTTAAAACAAAAGAAATAAACAAACATGATTTCTCCTAGCATTTCACGTGTCAGCATGTGCATCTACTAAAGAAAATAAATTTCTTTTTTTTTTTGCCATGAAATTCCACTGGACCGTGGCTGCTTACACGAATGAACCCAGCTCCCCTATGCCAAACGTGACCGTGCACACTTTATCAGCATGCTGCACCAATTTTGAATGCAAGCCAATTAAGAAATTTGAGTGTAGCGTGGCAGCAGCTGATGAAGGTTGAAAAACAGTTATTTTCATATGTCAATTTGGACCGAATTACGCCCTTTACTACTTGGAATGAGCTTAGAATCAAGCAAAACTCAATAAATGAGTCTGTAGAGAGTCAAAAGCTGTTTTTAGCGATATTATGCTTTTTTTGCATTGTTTTGTAGCTATTTTGGGAAAATGAAGAATGAAGTTGAAGATAAAGATCGTAGACTCAAGAAAAGGAAGAAAGGTTGAAGATCAAACGGTTGCAGTGCAGAAAAGTCAACCAGAATGCAGAAAAGTCAACCAGTCAACCAGAAAAGTCAACCAGTCAATCAGAAAAAGTTCACCAAAACACCGGGCGGTTGACCGTGCCGCCGGGCGGTTGAACGGAGCGTCGGGTGGCTGTTTTTTGGCGCTGGGCGGTTCTGTGGCTTTAGGCAAACTGTCGGGCGGCCATTTTTGGCGCCGGGCGGTGGTCCGCTGGGCCTGGGCTTGAATTTTGTCACTTTTCTTGATTATAAATACCCCTATTGCGAGTTCAGAGTCATTCTTTTGACAGGGGAGAACGATCAGACCTAATTTTGCTCTCTGGAGAGGATCTCTTGGATGCTTAGGCTCCTTTTCATCTTTTCTAGGGTTTGCTCTTCCATCTTTCTTCCATTTTTCATCTAGTTTCACCATGTCTATGGTGAACTAAACCCTATTGTTGTTGGGAGAAACAATGTAATCTTTTGATGCTCTCTTTTATTGAAACTCTTGATTATTTATATGGTCTCCATATGTTTTGATTGATAATTGTTGGTTTATCATCTGTGCTTAAGGCCTTTATCGTTTAACTCATTCGATAACTGATGTTTGTCTTTATTGATATGGGGACGTACAATAATGACATGAACTGGTGAGTAATCTCTTGATTTTGCAATACCACCTAGGGATAGGGGTAGGACGATCAATTGCGCTAACTTTTGTTTATAATGCGGTATTAATTACTAGGGGAGGCTAGGGATAGCAAGCCANTAGTTAATATTAGGCCCTTTTCGCCGAGGGATCGGGTTAAGGGGAGGCTAAGAAAGTCGCATAACAATTAATTAATCAAACTAATATTCAAGAGGAGTAGATAAGAGAGAGAGGATTAGATGAAATTGTCAAACCCCAACAACATCCATTCATCCATTGTTTTCGTTTGTCAATTGAATCAACTTTATTTTNCATGTTAATATTTTTGTTCTCAAATCCAATTTATTAATTTTTATTTTCAAGTCTTATTATTTTAATTCACGCGAACGAGAAAACCATTCGAGTCTCTTGGGAAAACGATACTTGGTCTTACCATTTATATTACTTGTACGATTTGGTACACTTGCTAATTTGTCAACAAGTTTTTGGCGCCGTTGCCGGGGACTTGAGGTTTATTTTTCTAGTAGTGTGGATTAATTGAGTTTGACTTGATTTGATGTTTATTTTTATTCTAATAAATGTTTTCTAGGGTTTTGTGCTTAAGTTTTGCAAAATGCAGTTTGATTAAGAATTTGATTATATGGGCACTCAATTCCACCAAAATGACTTCAACCACTGGTGGGAAACTCATTCTAACATTTATCAAAGCCAATTTGGGCAACAGTCCTCCTCGCGAAAAGAAACGTTGGGGGAAGCTAAAGAACGTTTGCAGTGGGAACTATTCTCTGTACCAAAAGAAACGTTGGGGGAAGTCCAACAATTCTTGTGATAGAAGTTATTATCATTGCCAAAAGAAACGTTGGGGGAAGCCCAACAACGTTTACAACAAAAGCAATCTCCTGTACACAAAGAAACGTTGGGGGAAGCCCAAGAACGTTTATTGCAGGAACAACACATTCATGTTTTGAAGTCTCTGGGCATCATTAGGGTTAATACTGAAGTTAACCCTAACGAAGAATGTCAAGCCACTATCTTTACAAATGATAAGGTCGTCAAGGAGGAAAAAAGAGAAGAAGAAGAGCTAGAGATGTATGAAGAGGAAACAAAAACAGAAAAAGTTGTTGCTGCGAAAAAGATAGAGGAGATAGAAAAAGAAAAATTGAATGAGAGTGAGAAGAAGGATGAGAAAGGAAAAGCAGTGGTTGAAAGAAAAAACAAAAGAAAAAAAATGTGAAAATAAAGAAAGAAAAGAAAAAGAAAAAGTGAAGGTTAAGGAAGGAGAAGGTTGAGAAAAAGAGGAAGACAGGAAAGAAGAAAAGATCACATGAAAAACCTCTTCCTCATAACAAGAAAAATCATAGGAAAGGAAAGAAGTTCAAGTTGGCATCTTCAAGAAATTGGAGATTAAAGTTCCTATGGTTGAAACATGGAAGCATGTGCTTTGTATTCTCAACTTTATGAAGAAATTCAGCAGAAAGAAGAAAAAGAAAAGAATATCAAGAAAGGGGAGTATCAACACCTACTGATGGGTGTTTGATTTTATGTTATTTGATTTGATTTTATTTCATTTGATTTGATTTTATTTGATTTGATTTTATTTTATTTTATTTGAGTTGATTTTATTTTATTTTATTTTATTTTATTTTGTTTTACTTTATTTTATTTTATTTTTGGGTTATGCGTTGCTTCTGATGATAGTAATGGTTAACATCTACTGAGGGATGCTAAAATTTTGTGGTATCCACTGAAGGATGTCTGGAAGGTACACCTACTAATGGGTGGTGGAAGGAAGAGCACTTACTGACAAGTGCCAAATAGGTTTGGGTCAGGCTCGTGAAGTTAAACAAGCGCTACTAGGAGGCAACCTAGATTTCTTCTTACACTTCTGCATTTTAAATTCTTAGAATAGGTTGAATTTTAATTTTGGTGTGTACTCTTGGCTTTAACACTTGTTCTGAAAATGTTTGACTNACTGATGTGCATGATGGATCTATTTNATGATTATTTGATGTGGATGAGGATTGAGTTGCAATGCATGTTGATATCCAGGAAATAGATGTGTTATGAATTTATAATTGTGGTCATGATGCTAGGCAGGGTGCATGAAAGAATTTTGTGTGAGAAAGCATGTGTGTGAGATTTTGAGCTCCAGAGTTTTATTGTTGTATGCATTGTTCACAGGAAAACATGGATGATATTGCCTTCATCTTGATGATCGATTGAATTGCATGTGAATGTCATATGATCAAGGCCATTTTTGAAACCCCTTCTCTAGCCAAATTTTCACCCAAAGTGC